>NW_025961911.1:0-124968 GCF_023159225.1 Perognathus longimembris pacificus | reverse complement strand
GGGTGAGAGCAGGCCGGGGGTCACTAAAGCCTGCTCCAAACCACCCTAAAAGCTGTTTAGCAGACATGGCATTGGACATGTTCATAGATAAAGTAGGGTCACAAGATGAGTTATATTCAGTGCAGTTTTTCAACCACACACCAAAAGGTCCCCAATCATACCAAGTATGCTGGGATGTATTCCAAATAGTTGGAAAAATTCCTCGACAACTTTCCCAACGTCTTTCAGTAAAGGTCAGGTTCAGATAAGTAAAATTGTCACATTTAGGCAGGCCAGCAGGGCTAGGATAATTATCTAATTTATAGGTATGAGATCCCGCAGACCAGGAAGACAGTCTAATCAGCCGAGTTCTACTGGAGTTATATGAACCTCCATGCTGAATCCAATATTGATATCTAAAAGGGTAACATGGGGAACGGCCTTGACAGATAGCTTTAGAGAACTGAGAATAAGAGAAGTTAAATGATCTTTCCTCTTCCATAGGAAAGACTGGAATGCCAGACCCATAGGGGGAGAGAGTAAATTAGTAATAGATGTAAAAGAGACAGGGGCTTTTGTCCATAAGTATGGACATAAAGGAGGGTTAGAAATATAGGCCCAATACATTACCTCTGATGTAGCCCCTACAGGTTACCAGTGCACACCTGTCCATTAGAATGGCCTTATCACTTGGATGAGAATGTTTCACCCCGGTCTTGATGCACAGAGGGGTGTTTGTTGCTGGATCCACTGGAGCAGGTGCTAGAAAGATGGGCTGTCTTCTGTAGAAACATAAGCATACCCTCGCCCCTGGGTTAACTCCCCGGGACCCAATCTAGCCCAACCCCCAATCTATTCCAAACTGGCTGCGGTTTGTTTTGCATAGGCGGAGCTAGGAAGTGTCGCTCAGCTCTTGCTAAAACATCTCCTTGAGACAAATTTAAAAAGTTAAGGACAAATAATGCTTCTGCAATGACAGCTCGGGCTGTTTTATAAATACTTTTCATAGAAGTTGCATATCCCTCAGTACTATCCATACTCCCCCTCTTTAGTTTTGTAATTTGTGTTTTTAATGTATAATGAGCTCTTTCTACTATCCCTTGACCTTGAGGATTGTATTCAATTCCTGTAACATGAAAAATGTTATGAAATTCTAAAAATTTTCATACTTGTTTACTGGAATAAGCTGGTGCATTGTCAGTTTTTATTTGAGAAGGAATCCCCATAACTGCGAATGTTTCTAGTAAATGTTGAATGACATGAGTCCCTTTTTCCCCTGGTAGAGGAGTTGCCCAAATAAAAGAAGAATATGTATCAATGGATACATGCACATATTGTAAGCGGCCAAATTCAGGGATGTGTGTTACATCCATTTGCCAAATTTTATTAGGAGCAGTTCCTGACGTGTCAATTAATTTTTGAGGGCTACATAAATCCGAATCTCCTTGAAGAATGGAAAATAGATTAGGAATTCTGGGAATTCCTAAGGAAGGGTGAAGCCAATTGATGTCCCTAGTAACTTTTGAAAATTAAGAGTTTTAAACTCTTCAGTACGAATTTTTATTAATTGGGGGGTAATTACTTGTCTTCTAACTAAATATCCCAGACTTAATGGTTCTTCTGTTTAAATGAATTTTATCAGGGGCAATTATTAAATTATACTGTTGAAAGTCTAAAGGCAAAATTTGTAACAATTTTGATACAATATTTTTATCAGGTGCAGCAAATAATAAATCATTTTATTGAAAACCTGTAAAACAAACTGGAGTAGTAATTAAACAATCATCTTGATAGCCATCGTTTTCCTATATCCAACTTAAAACAAACATTTTAAATTTCATATCTCAGAATACATTTTTGATCTCAAGTCTTTTACCAAGCCTGGTTGTATTAAAAGAAATCTGGAGCCTAGGTATCACCCATTGCTTCATGCTGCTTGTTTTTCACTTCCAAATTTCTTATCTAGAAAGGCATTCTAAAACCTTTTAAAGTAGAGGCTTTCACACCTTTACCTCAGCCTGTATTTGCATAGAAAAACTGAAGCCCAGGGGGCACATTGCCTCCTGGTTGTCTGCTTTAAAAGAGCCATTTTCCTATATACAGAGAGTTAATGAAAGTTGTGTACTTCTATCCCCCATTAGTTTATATACTTTAAAATATTTACCTGATTATATGTGACTTAAGATAGTTAATCTTACTGTTACAGTACAGTTTACACTTAAAAATTGTAGTACCTGATTCATTAAAGTGATACCCAAAACAATTGTAACAAGAGTACACTTAGCAGTGTGCCCCAGAATTATAACCATGAGATTTCAGAGTTAGCATATTTGCCTTTTTGATACATCCAAATTGCAAACCTGTACAGAAATCGAGTTATATCAGGTAAATAAACTTTTAACTCTCCTTTAAGATATTCCAATTTTAATCCATCCTAAGGGGCAGTTTTAGAAGTATCAGTCAAATCATACATTTTACCCTGAGGTTTCCAATGTTTATACCTGAAAACAAAAGAAATAAAAGAAAGGCCTCCATTGGCCTGTCCTATAGAATGGGCCTATCTCCATCCTACTCCTTAGAGCTTGATGAACTGCCTTGGGGCCAGCTTGCCCTCTCCCACCCTATGGCTGTCCCATCACGTGGATCGGCTAAACTGCACTTTTGTCAGTTTACCCCTCACTACTGAGGATAGGTTCAAGGGCCCATGCTAAGTTCTTATTTATTTATTTTTAACCATGAATTAAAGAATTTTTTTAACTATAGTTCCTTTTAAAATAAAGTAATAATCCTTTAAAGTTTTTGGTAAAGCCCAAACTCGATGATCTTTTGAAGTTTAAAGTTAAACTAACCTATTTTTACATCATACATTTTTAATCTTGAACACATTCACACCCACATACATTTGTGCACGCGCACACACACATACATACATTCACATATGTAGGTATAAATGTAAACAGAACTTAAAAGCAGTCCAAACAACTATCAGCCGTACATTTTTTAGTGGCAAAAGGTATATTTTCCAATCTTACTCTTGTAATGACCAAAACTTAAAACAAAACCTTTAATGAATGATTTTAGCATTGTTTAGTCTTATTCGCTAGGGCCTATTAGTTTTAGCAAAGTATCTTAGCATACTAAACACTGAAGATAACTGGGTTGGGGTCCCCTGGAGTATTACTGAGTCCACCTAGCACTTGACTCTTAGTGTTTACTCTCAGGCTAAGATTAGCCTAGCCAGCTGTTTGAACTCAGCTCTTAGCAGCCTGCACTTTTTCTGCCTTCTTGCATAAGGAGACACAGTACCTAGTAAATGTCTTGCCCATAGACATGTAAATGGACAACAGAAATAAGGGAAACAAAAGTTTATGTTTAAAACTGGTACCAATCTCAAAGACAAAACTAGTCAAGACAAAACAGAACATAGAAACAGAGGCTTTTACGCCTTGGATGGCATGTCCAGCGTCCACAAGCTGCCAGCCAGAGTGATGGAAAGTCCATAGGGCCCTGAAAATTCTCAGGGGGATCCTCCCCAGTGGAGATTTCCATCCCCTGGCAATCAACCTGCCGAGGCCGCCCACCAGAGGACTTTCTTCCCAATTTAGCACTCCACACGAAACACAACTAATCAAACAAGGACAAAGACACATGAAACATGTAGCGCAGGTGCAAATTAAAAGTGCAATTGCAGTAAAAATTCTCTTGAGAAGTAAAAGAAAAATCACTAGTCCTTCCCCAATTCCAGGCTGATGGACTAAAACAGGGAGTGTCAGCTCCCCTGCTAGTGCCTGGTTGTAAAGAAAAGATGATGGGGAAGCCTCCTTCACTGGAAGGGAGCCATGAGATGGCCCTGTATTACAGCTGTCCTAAATTGAGTGAATCTGGTCAATATCTTGATAATGACGGGGCTGTGCCACACCTCTGGTTGGAGGGGGTTCAATGACAGGAAAAGTTTGATAGCAAGAGAGAGAAGCAGAACCATAGGACTTAGATTAATTAAAGTAAAAGTGGGCTCCGCGGCCGCAATTATTTGTTCTTTACTTTCACCTTCCTGACTGCCCCTGGCAGATCGAAAGAGCATCTGTAGCACTTTGACTGCACTGCTGAGCTGCCTAAATTAGCATCATTCTCTGAAGGAGCATAGGTAGAGGCTGAAGGCTTATTTGATGTTAATTTTTCTTTAACAACACTGACAGGCGATAGTTCAGGTGTTGCCATGTCTTTTAGCTCCTGCCCAATTTGAGTTTTTACCTCCCCGGACAAATTATAAGTCTTCATAGCTTTTTCCACATCAGCCTCTGGCTCAGCAGCTGATGTTATGATAGCATCAGGAGACATCATGCTCACGGCTGTATGTATTAATGCCCAAACAGACCAAAATGTAACTGGAACCTTGTCTCCACAACGATATTCATTTTCCATATTATTCTCTACTCGTTCCCAGACTTCTAAATCTAAAGTATCTCCCTCTGGGAACCATAGATTATACTCCACTACCTGTACACACTCATCTCTTTGTGAACACGAGACCATAGCTCCGTCCAGTTTCAATACATGGTGGATAAAATTAGAAAATGGAGTTGGTTTAGCTTGTCCCATAACCCCGTAATTTTTTAAGAATAGGAGCTCACCACACAGACCCCTTGTCTCCTGTGAATTACACACAGATCCCTTGTCTCCTGTGAATTAAAAATATCTCTCACCTCACCCGAGAGCTCGGCAGTTCCCCAATCTCCTGTGGATCAATTGTCAGGTCCCTGGGTCCGGACGCCAGATGTTGAACCTGGGTAACTGCAGTCGAAATCAGGACACGGGGGATGCAAGGCGAGTGAACCAATGCATACTTTATTCCAAGAGGGCCAGGGTTTATATAGGGTTAGAAACCAATTTTACAATTACAGGGTAAAAGATCAATACAGCATGACATTTGTCTCAAATACAGAAGTGGAGGAAATTTCCTATTGCGAGGGCAGGAACTTGATACAATGCCTTTCTAATTACAGGAGGTAGTGACTACAAAGATTGTTGATATCAAAGCAAGGAACTGTATACAACCTAGGTAGAACTATAATTATCTACTAGCTACTATCTCAATCTTGACTTCTCCAAGTACTTGTGAAAATAACAGTGAGGAGACTTTTCTGTTTATAGTGAGAATCTGACATTAAAGGCAGCTGGTCAAGCAAGTCTCCTCAGGGAGACTTGCTAAGTAGGGGGAAAAAGGAGATTCTCACAACAACTGGTGGCTTCCTTTGCCCACAAACACCAGAAACTCCTTACTGGGAATGTGTTCCCAAAGGCCTATTAGTGTGCTAATGAGGCATCGGAGTAACCGTGCCGGGGCTAAATTTTTCCACTGGTTGGAGACTTTAATTCTCCAACACTACAGGCTCATTACAAACAGCAAACAATAGCCTGTGGACTTGAACTATTCAAACAGCAGTTAACATGCATATATTTATGAAATTATAATCAATTTCTCTACACTGTCTTTTATATCTCTATTATATAATTGAACGCTTATATAGCTCAAGTACTTGGACATTGCACACTTACAAATGAAGATGCATTTATTGATTAAGATTAAGGATAGAGAGACCCATGATAGCTCTTAGAATTGTCCTTAAAGTTCCCTGAATTACATCATTGTCAATTTTGCCAATTTTGATAGTATTCTTAAATTAGGTCATGATACAATCTGAAACAGTCCATTTTTATTTGTAGCCTGTTGTACAACAGCTCTTAGAAGGCAAAATAGAGAACAGACACTTAAAGAATCATACGAATAAAATATTTCCAGTGATATTCATAAGTTTTCTTTATTTGCCTTAACAAAGCCCAAAGTCATTATGGAATATCTGTTACAGTCCTTGGTATTTCCCATGGGCTTATAAAAGAGAGGTATTCCAACCCTTTGTTTAGCCTTATATCATGACCAACACTGTAAATTTTAAATTGATGGGCCTCAATATAGAAGTGATACAGTGTCTATTGTTACATACCACATGCACAACCCACTTTTAAGCATTTAACACAGACAACGTCTAATTTATATAAATAAATATATGATTCGCAAACGCAGAAAGCTTTTATGTCCAATAACTATGAATCATTAACTCATATCTTTGGATAAAGTACGTTTTTATTGTACATTGCCTGATAAATTTCCTGCACTAATTCTTAAGCTAAATCAATATTATATTTCAGTTTGCTCACAGTAAAGCAATTCACTTTTCCTTTATCATTTAATGTCAATACCCATTGCTGCTGTTACAATAAAAATAATATATGGATGCTTTGTCATAGGGCAAAACTCATGACGCTATTTTCTCTTCTTTAATCTGTGATTCCTTGTGATTTTTATTTGTATAACAAACAGGATGAAAACTCAAGAATGTGGAGTGATAAGGCAAGTTATTCTGCGGGAGAACAACAAAAATATCCTTGTCAACTTGCGGATTGATGAGAGTACCTGTGAAAATTTAGACATGTACTCATAGTTTTGTTCTATACTTTGTAAGACACTTTCCCTATAATGATGCCTTCTTTTTACATTTGTGTTTTGTATAAAATTTTAGATACAGAAATGTAGTTCAAATATTACCAATTTGGATTGAAATCTTAGGATTATTACTTCTCATGTACTCATAAATATTTACTATTTTTGGCCTAAGACTAGGTGACATTACATGGTTTGTGTCTCTATGTGCATAATCTAGGGTATGGCTTGAAAAATGTGCCCGGGTCCTTAAAATGATGACTTCTTCATTGATTTACCTGTACAACTCCCTCCACGTGGGTCAAGAAACACAAGTGTCCAATTATAATGTTCCAGAAGCTGTCCAATTAATGGGTTTCAGTGTATATGGAAGTTAAGAAAGCAGGGAATTCATTCATGATAATAGGCAATTGTTCAATTTTCAGTACCTCTAGAAGAACCAAGGATATTTCTAGTGTTTGTAGACACAATACAGACATATGTGTTAGCACTCTATGCACCGAAAGAAAAAATTGTGTTTTTATTTGTGCCTTTGTAGAAATAATCGGTTGCCCTACCCTGTGTTCAACAAGTATTTCTCCTTGTCTTATCTATGAGTAAAAATAATAAAAAAATGTCTAAACATATGAATGTCTTTTGATTTCCCCTAATAATTGAGACAAGCATTCTTGCAATTAGGCCATATTCCCAGCCCTCCCCTAATCATTGAAACCTCCAATTTGTTTACAGTGTATATTCTTTACAATTAATTCTGACATCAATGGAGGTGTTTCTTTCCTTATAGAATTATATCACTTAATATTTGAGAAAGCACAGTTAGGTAGGAGAAATGCAATTATGATCATTAAATGGAAATCTAAGTACGTTAACATGTACAGTCCTCCTACGATTGTTCTTCAGTTAGGATTACATGAGCATTAAATGTTTCATTTCATTATGTCTTCTTGCATGTAAGAAAGTATCACAAAATTAACCTCATTAAAATAGAACTTCAATTCATGTGACATTATGTGAACATCAATTTGGTGAGTCAAAAAACTTATGGGAGTTTTTCTTTTAAACAATTCAACTCTGTGAGCCTTTGTTACTACGAAAGATTCTCAATATCGAAATAATTTCAGAGTGTGACAATACGCAAGGATTCTTTGACTTCGTTAAATAGGACATTTTGCAAGACAGAATGAATGAAAAATGGGGTGGGGAATAGAGCAGAAAGGGCTCACCAAGTGAATTGGGTAGTAAGCAGAACAAACTGAGCAAATCAAGCGACTTAGGAAGATATATATCAGAGGAAAAGAGGAACAGATTACAGGAAGCATAAAGAAAGAGAGGTAAATGCATGTATCACCATTTTGGAATGAATTGCTTTACAATTGCTAAGCATAGAGGACATAAGAATTTTGAGAATTGAATGTGACACTGAGCATGTAGGATGAGACCTCTGTTTATTTTACTTTATAATATTATTAAGAATTACTAAAACATAGAGTTAATATGTAAATAATTAAGAAATCGAGGGAGTGGTTGGAGGGGTGAAGCAGAGGGATTAAGGGAGAAAAATCAGGAAGGGATAGCAGGTATGAGAAGATATAGATATGTAATCACTATATGAAGCATGTTTTTGTAACCCCACTGTATATCATCCTGGAAATATGAAAAAAAAATGAAAACAAATTAAGTGTACATGCATTTTGCAGTGGGAACTAGATTTTTCCATGTATGCAAAAAATAACATTCAAAATTCATTAAAATTTGTGCATTGCTGGAAATATTACAAGTGTTGGTAGATAATCAGAAAGAAGCAAACTCTTGATTGTGTGTGTGAGTTTGTGTGTGTGTGTGTTTGAGTGAGTGACATTGTGTGTGTGCCTAGTCTTTGAAAGTTATGTCTCATGGTGATCAACATAGAAATGCATTTCTAAGATAGGGTATATAAAATTTGTCAAACGTGGTAATCCCTCCCTAATTTTTCTCTTGCTTCACTTTCCAATCAACTGTTCAGCAACTTTGAATGGTTATTTACAACAATTTCTATTTCTTTGTTGCATTCCTTCACCAATTGTACTTCTCACAGGGTGAAAAAGTCATTTCCTTACTACAATAAAGAAAGAGACAATATTAAGAGCTCCACGCTCTACTACAGCGACACCTGGTTTTCAAACACAGAAAATTAAATCAAAGGGAATAATTTCAAACAAGGATTTCAAGGTAAAAAATAAAGAAACCTCTGGATGCCATATGTTTGAGATCATTACTAGTACCATGATTGTGTGTTATTATATGTCCAAAGTATTGAGAAACCGTGACACTCTGCATGGAAAATCCTAGGCATGTATGCCATTTTTACCACTCAGCGAATCCATCGGCTCTGTTTGCCACTGGTTCACTTCACACGACATAGTGTTTTCCCAAGGCTTTCCATTTCCTTTCAAATGAGAAGATATCATTCTTTCTGAAGGAAGCCTAGAATTCCACTCTAAATATATAACCACTTTCTGTTGTTCCATTAATCAACTTAGGGCCAGAAGAGTTGGTTACATATGTTGGCTATTTAAGAGAATGCTGCAATGATCATGGTGGAAGTTTAGCATGGGCAATTCTTTATGATATGTACAGTGAATGCCCACAATTGAGATTGCTCGATCATAATCTATGTATATATTTTATTGCAGAAATGGTGTATTGTTTTGCAGAGTGTCTAAAGAAATTTAACCCACCCCACAGCCCAAAGAATTATTGTATCATTTCCTTTGTCCACATCCCTGCAATCATCCATTGTTACTAAATTTCCTGACAATCACCCTTGTAAGAAGGGGGAAGTGGAATCTTAATATGGTTTTGATTTGCAATTCTTATAAGCCTAGATATGGTGTCCGTTCCTTCACTGATCCTATTAGTTCTTGTCTTCAAAGAACCCTCTATTGAAGTCAACAGCCCGAGTTCTTTCTTTGAGCATTACATTGGGGTGATTTAATTTTTTGTGTTTCAAGAATATTTTGTATTTGAGAGCCCTATTTGTTTAGTAGCTACTGCATATCTTCTCTCATATTCTGTGCTCTCCTCTCTCTTCATAATTTGACATATGGAGCTTAGCATTTCCATGGGCGTCCTTTTGTACAATACTGTGATTTAATGTGGTTGTGAGATTTTATACAAATCTGTGCACTTTTGTCTTAATTATCGAAAACCAAGGTGTCATAGGTGTATATGATGACTTCTGTGTGTTCAATCGCATTTTCTTGTTTTTTGGCCTTTTGTTGTATCAGGACCAAAAAGATTTTCAAACTGAAGCTTGCAAAAAGTTTGAAAGTAGATATTAACATACCTCCAGCACTGTTCTTCCTGCTATGGAGTGTTTTGGCATCAACAAACTGAATTATCCTCAATGTTCATATATTCCTGTTTCTAGAAAAGCTGAACGCAAAATCCACTGAGAAAACACCCACTTTCATTTAATGACACAAAACTTTTAATTTTCCTTTCTTCAGAGAAACAATTGGTAAAGGGCACTTTCAAACAACGGACTCTTGTACACGTTGAACCACGGTCCTAAACTCTGTCCCAATACTCCGTTACACCTCCAAGGTGTGGAGAAT
Organism: Perognathus longimembris pacificus; assembly: GCF_023159225.1. NCBI lineage: Eukaryota > Metazoa > Chordata > Mammalia > Rodentia > Heteromyidae > Perognathus > Perognathus longimembris. The sequence continues at coordinate 114,894 of NW_025961911.1, read as the reverse complement.
TATCTATTCTTTCTTGCCATGTACCAGAGGTTAAATGGAAGGAAGTGGAACTCTCCACAAGAATGTTATGAAATTCATGTTATGTCACTCAAGAGCATTTTCTGTCATTTGGGAAAGCTGTAGGAAATAGGATCATGCCAGACAATCCTGAATTGTTTATCGATTACCTCAACATTCTGCCAAGTAATTATGTCTTGGTGTAGATAACATGTAGATATGTAGATACAAAGAGAAACTGAGAGAGAAATCTATACACATGTACATACCCTTTTCCTTTCTACAATAAAAAACTTTTTACAAGTAGCCAGCAGCCAACAATATTTACCTTATACCTTATAAATTATACCTTATGGTGGATATGAAATTTGTTTGAATGAATCAAAATCTGCTACTACTATAACTTTTGCATATATCAGGGCATTTCCCTATTTTAATACTCAATTTCCAAATGTAATTAAAAGATTTTTAAATGTTTAAGATATCGTAAATTTAAATGAAAAAATACAATAAAAACTGGAAATCAGATTTTTTTTCTTCCTTTTTTCCATTGGAAGAACAAAATGGCTATTCTTTCTTTTTTAATTTTTATTGTCAAAATGATGTACAGAGATGTTAGAGTTTCATATGTTAGACATTGGATACATTTCTTATTCTGTTTGTTGCCTCCTCCTTAATTCCCTCTCCACCCTTCCCCTTTCAACTTGCCCCACAATAAGTTGTAAAGTACATTTATTCCAACAGTTTTGCAAGACTTGCTTTTATATTTGGTTGTCTTTTGGACACTGTGTCTCTGGATTTTGGTATTCCCTTTCAGTTTCCTAGTTCTAAATCCGGTATACACATTTTCCAATGTACTCAGATAAGATACAATGGTAGTGCAGGTACACCATAGGAAGGGGATACAAGAAAATTATCAATAATAGAAGCTATGGTTGCACATAGCACGTTGAAAGTAGTTACAACATTGATATAACTATCGTTTCCATAATATGGAGTTCATTTCACTTAGCATCATCTTATGTGTTTATAAGGGTATAACTCTGGGGCTCTTGTGATCCATTTCTGTGACTTGCCTAAACCTCTGCTAATTATTCCCTATAAGGGAGACCATACACTCCATATTTCTTTGGGTCTGGCTCAGTTCACTTAGTATAATTTTTTCCAAGTCATTCCATTTCCTTATCAATGGGACAATGTCAATCTTTCTGATAGAGTCATAAAATTCCATTTTGTACATGTACCACATTTGCTGATCCATTCGTCTACGGAGGGGCTTCTTGGTTGGTTCCATATTCTACCTATGACAAATTGGGCTGCGATGAAATTGTTGTGCTGGTGGCGTTAGTGTGTTCTTGTTTGTGGTCTTTTGGGTAGATTTCCAAAAGTGGGGTTACTGGGTCACAGGGGAGCTCTATGTTTAACCTTCTGGGGAATCTCCATAATGCTTTCCAGAGTGGCTGAACCATTTTACACTCCCATCAACAATGAAGTAGAGTTCCCTTTTGGCCATATCCCCACCAACACTTGTTATTGTTAGTTGTCTTTATACAGGACATTCTTACGGGGGTGAGGTGGAATCTCAATGTTGTTTTGATTTGCATTTCTATTTTGGCTAGTGATGTAGAGCAGTTGTTTTTTGTTTTTATGTCGCTTGTCCATTCTCATTTCTTCTATAGAGAAGTCTCTTGTAAGTATTTAGCCAACTTGTTGAGGAGGCTATTGGTTCTTTGCGGTTTTGTTTGGGAGGAATTTAATTTTTTTAATTCTGCATATATTTTAGATATGAGCCCTTTGTACATTGTATGGCCAGTAAAGATCTTTTCCCAATCTGTGTGCTTCAGGTTATCCTGCGAGCTGTGCCCTTTGCCCTGTAGAAGCTCTGCTGTTTGATGCAGTCCAATTTGTCCAGTCTTTCTTCAATTTGTAGCTTTTCTTGGTCTTTGTTATGGAAATTTGGTCCTGTGCCAAGGAGCCCAAGGGTTTCTCCTATTTCTTCCTTTAGTGTTTTCAGCGCATCTTTTTTAATTTTGAGGTCTTTAATCCATTTGTAGTTGATTTTGGTGCAGGCTGATATACTGATATATAAGGATCTAGTTTTAGTTTGTTGCATGTGATGAACCAGTTTTGCCCACACCATTAGTTAAAGAGGCTATCTTTCTTCCAGGCTATTTTTTTAGCTCCTTTATCGAAGATTAAGTAGCCATAGTTCTCTGGGTTTATTTCTGCGCCTTCAATTCCGTTCCATTGGTCTTCAGTCTTGCTCCGGTGCCAAAAACAAGCTGTTTTTAATACTATAACTTTATAATACAGCTTTAATTGGGGATTGTAATTCCTCCAGCACTGTTCTTTCTGCTTAGGATTGTTTTTGCAATTCTGGGTCTGTTATGGTGCCATATGAATTTCTGAATTTCTTCATCGATTACATTAAAAATGGTGTTGGGATATTAATGTGTATTGCACTGAATTTGTAGATAGCCTTTTGCAATATTGGCATCTTGATTATATGAATCCTCCCAATCCAGAACCATGGGAGGTTTTTCCATTTCCTTAGTTCTGCCTTAATTTCTTTTTTCATGTTTTTTAAAGTTCTCATCCTAGAGGTCTTTTCCATCTTTGTTTATGGTTCATCCTAGGTATTTTATGTTTTCTGAGACTATTACAAAAAGAGTTGCTTTCCTGATTTCAGCCTCGGCATTCAGGTCATTAGCATATAGTAAGCCCATTGATTTTTGAGGGTTTAATTGTATACCCTGCAACTTTCCCAAAATTTTGTATTAGCTCTAGTAGCTTGGGAGTAGAGTCTATGGGTTTCTTTATGTATAGGATGATATTTTATCAAATGCCTTTTCCACTTCCACAGTCATAACCATGTGGTTCTTTACCTTGCTTCAGTTTACGTGGTGGATCACATTATTTGACTTGTGTATATAAAACCAACTTTGCATCTCTGGGATGAATCCAGTTTGGTTAGGGAGTATGATTTTTTTTTTATGACCTGTTGAAGTCGATTGCCAGAAGCTTTTTGAGAATTTTTTCATCTATGTTCATGAGGTAAATAGGTCTATAGTGCTCTTTCTGTAATGAGTCCTGGCCTGCTTTGGGGATGAGAGTTATACTGGCATCATAGACTGTATCTGGTAGTAAACTTTCTATTTCAATTTCATTGAAGAATTTGAGAAATATTGGTGTGAGTTCTTCTTTGAAGGCCTTGTGGATTTCTGTTTTGAATCCGACTGGACATTGGCTTTTCTTGCATGGGAGATCACTTATTGATGTTTCTATTTCAATGCTGGATATGGGTCTGTTAAGAAGGTTTAAATCTTCATGGTTGAGTTCAGGGATATCAATTTTTTCCTAGGAAATCATCCATTTTATGCATGTTCTCAAATTTTGGGGCATAAACATTGCAAAATAGTCCCTTATTATGGTCTTAATTTTGGAAGTTTCAGTAGTGATGTTACCTGCTTCATTTCTGATCTTGTTTGTATGGGTTTGCTGCTATCTATTTTTTGGTCAGGTTTCCTAGGTGTGTGTCTACCTTGTTAATTTTTTCAAAGAACAAACTCTTTGTTTTGTTGATTCTTTTGATTTTTTTCCTTGTCTCTAATTCATTAATTATAATGTGATTTTAATTATTTGTGTTCCTCGAGTTACTTCAGGTTAGGCTTGTTGTTCTCTTTCAAGGTGATTTAGGTGCATCCTTAAATTATTGAGTCTCATCCTTAAATTTTTGTTTCTCCACTTTGTTGGTTTACGTCCTCAGAGATATAAATTTTCCTCTGAGTACTGCCTTTGCTTTGTCCCAAAGGAGCTGGTAGTTTGTATACTCATCTTGGTTGAATTCCATAAATATTTGAATTTCTGTTCTAATTTCTTTAATGACCCACTGGAGTTGTTACTCTCCATGTACCTTTTTGAGTTGAACTCTATTTATATTCCATTGTGGTCTGAGAAAATGCAGGGAATGGTTTTCTTGATTATGAATGTGTACAGATTTTCTTTGTGTCCTGAGATGTGATCTATTTTGGAGAATGTTGCATGTGCTGCCAAAAAGAATGTGTGCTATGTCATTGCTGGTTCGATATTCTGTAGTTGTTGGTTAAGTCTAGTTGATCTACGCAGGTTTTTATTTCTTTGGTTTCTTTGTTCAGTTTTTGGGTGTTGATGTGTCCAAAGGTGATAGTGGAGTGTTAAATTCCCCAATTATCAATGTCTTTGGGTCTGTGAATGATTTTAGAGTCAGTAGTGTTCATTTGATGATGTTAGGTTCTCCTGTATTTGGTGTGTAGATATATAGGATGGTTATATCCTGCTGTAGCAGAGATCCCTTTATTAGAATGTAGTAACCTTCTTTGTCTCTTTTTACTGTTTTTAATTTGAAGTCAATTTTATCTGATACTAGGATTTCTATGCCAGCCTGTTTATAGGCGCCATTGGATTGATAGATTTGATTCCATCGTTTCACTTTTACGAGATGTTTACTTTTGCTGGATAGATGTGTCTCTTGGAGGCAGCAGAAAGATGGATCTTGATTTTTGATCCAACTTATGAGCCTATGTCATTTGATTGGATAATTAAGTCCATTAATATTGAGAGTTAGGATTGAGAGGTGATCGTTTGTTCCTTTCATTACATCTACCTTGTTAAAAGCTGTGTATTCCCATTTCTTGATCTAGTATTCTAGTTTACTATTTAGGGTTCATTTCTCTGTCTGTATTGTGATCTTGATTATTTTCCCTTTATAGCATGTCTTTGAGGATTTCATGTGTAGCTGGTTTGGTGGCGATATATTGTTTCACGTTTTCCTTAGTGTGGAAGGCTTTTATTTGACCTTGGGTTTTGAATGAGAGTTTGGCTTGGTACAATATTCTTGGATGGTAGTTATTTTCATTTAGGGTTTGGTATACCTCATCCCAGGATCTCCTTGCTTTTATGGTCTCTGCTGAGAAGTCTGGGGTAATTCTAATTGCTTTTCTTTTATATGTGATTGTTTTCTTCTCCCTAACAGCTTTAAGGATTCTGTCCTTGGAGTGTATTGATCCTGTTTTGATCACATTTGTTGGTGGGATGTCCTGTTCTGGTCTGGGTGGTTTGGAGTTGTAAATGATTCCTGTATCTCTATAGGCCTATCCTTCTGGATATTTTGGAAGGATTTGGCTAATGTTTTGTTGCCTATTCCATTAAATTATTTCTTCAGGTTTTCCTCAATACATATTAGTCTTAAATTGGGCTTCCTGATTGTGTCTTGAGCTCATGGAGTGATCTGTTTTGTCGATGGGATTGGGTTTGTATTGATTTTTGAACTTTCTCCATCAACTTTAGAGAATCTTCAGCTCCTGAGTTCCAATCCTCTGCTTCAGCTAGTAGGGAATCTAGGCTAGTTACTTGATTTTGATTCCCTTTTTCTTCCCTCTGTTCTTTCCTAATGTTTTCCATGTCATCTTTTAGGTCCTGCATTGACTTTTTTACTGCATTAACTTCATTAACTTGGTTTTGAGTGCTATCTCTCAAATCTTTCAGCTGGGTAGCTATCTTTTCATTTGACTCTTGAAGTTCATTTATCTTTCTATTTGTGGAAGCCATGATATTCTCCATTAATTTTTTTTTTGCCAGTCCTTGGCCTTGGACTCAGGGCCTGAGCACCATCCCTAGCTTCTTCCCGCTCCAGGCTAGCACTCTGCCACCTGAGCCGCAGCGCCCATTTTGGCCATCTTTCATATATGTGGTGCTGGGGAATCAAACCGAGAGCTTCATGTGTAGGAGGCAAGCCCTCTTGCCACTAGGCCATATTCACAGCCCTCTCCATTAAATTTGCTTTGCCTCTTCATGCTCTAGAATAGTTTCCTGGAGAGATTCACAATTTTCATTTATCATATTTATCAGTAGACTTTGTACAGCATTTTGATGGTTGTCTTCTCTTTGATTGACTGCTCTGCTTCCTGTTTGTTTTGACAGTGAAATGAGACACCAATTTTTGCAATCGTTCTTGTGTTTCCTCTGCCCATTTGGATTGGGAAATCCAATCTACAAACATTTGTGAGCACCGTTGAAGACCTCATGCATACCTTACCATGCTCTGTGTAAATCTTTGAAGTTCACAATTATATACAGATACCTTGTATACCTATATGTAATATGAGATTGATGTTCCTGAAGAATACAATCCTGCACTCTCTACTCAGTAGTTCCGTATTTACTGTTACAATCATATGAGCAACTTTTGTTACGATATTAAGTTCTTTTTGGACTGGCAGGCTCTGTCTCTGAGTCCATTTGATTCACTCTGATTGAGCAGGGATACCCTCTATCCAATAACCTGAGTTCAATGGAATCTGGAGTTCCTGTAAATAAGTCAGGAGGGTCAGTTAGCAGCAGTGAAGAGAATAGAGTAAAATTATATGGGGGAGGGTACTGATTTTGGTTTATTTACAGTGACGTGGAAATGTGAAGAAGAGCAGAATTGGTAGAAAGAAGACGTTTAAAAGGATAATCAATTCAGTTAACAGAGCATAGTGGGGGTGTTATTCCAAGGAAAGTAATTTTAAAGAAAGAATGTGAAGAGGAAAATAAAGAAAAAATTGTGGAAGACAAATGCACAAAACAGAGAAAATTTACTTTAAAAAAGTGAAAAAAAAAAACTAGAAAATCGAATAACCAAAAACTTTTTGCTAAAAACAAACAGGTAAAAAGAATAAAAAATCCCAATGACATTTCAGAAATGGAAAAAAAAATAAAAGCTTAAAAAATATTGGAAAAAGCAATGGAGTCTTCCTTGTTTGGATGGGCTTTCTAATCTCTGGTTTCCTTGCGATGGTCAGGAGTATATTTTGTTGCTTGCCGTGTTTGACTTGCTTTCAATTTTCGGGGGTGGATCTGCTTTGAACTGCATCCCTTGTTGGTAAAATCATGGGTCCCTCTGGTTCACACAGCTTGCAAGTAGGACTTGGGTATCTTCTGTGGATGGGGCACATGCACAGTTTGGGGAACCCTGTCTCCTCTAGTGTCTTGTTGGGCCATTGCCTTTAACTCATGTTTTTAAATAGGCTGTGGACTCAGCAAGGCGGGGAGCTTCTCTCCTGGCTTACCCTGCTGTGATTCTCTTGCTTGGGGGAGGTTCTCCCCTCTGCCCTATTGGGCAGAGCTAGCTATGGGATTCAGCTCCATTTCAGCCTGGGAATTAGGATTCCTATGTGGAGGGACCATTTATCTGTCTTGGGAACTGTTTGATCCCATCTGGTTTTTCCATACCGCTGGTAGTTGTTTGCTGCTTTCGCTTTCAATTTAGAAATTTCAATGGGCAAGGCGGTGCACCTCTGGCTGAGCCATGGCATAGGACGACCCTCATATCTGGGAAGGGGTCCTTCTCCTGACCAGAGCTAGCTCTCTCTGATTGGTCCCTCTTGACATTTTTCAAAGATGGCCCCTTCATCCTTGCTTTCTGAAGGCCCACTTTTGTTCCAGTCTGGTCTGACCCTATGCCAGTGACAAAGATGGCACTTTGCTCTAGCAAAGGTGGAAGGGCTAAGTTCCAGATTCCCCTCCAGGGGCACCAGTGAGAATGACTTTTAGAGTTACTCACACTTTCTCTGCTATTTCAGCCTGTCGGTGCTCAGTCTGCAATCCAGGTCTGTCTTCTGTTGTCTGGAGGATTTTTTCCTAGTTGCTGTTGTGTGCTTTAGGTGCATGGAGTATGGGGAAATGTCTGGGCACCAGCACTGGCTTGTGGGTGGACTGCCAACTGGAACAAAAATCTGTGTTTTCAGGCTAGCAAAGTATATTTTTTCTTCCTGGCCAAAATCCCTGTACTGTTATAACTTACTTGAGCTGTCTTTCTAAACATAAGATTTTCTCTGGTGGGGCAAAACTGCAATGTCAGAATGTGTTTAGCTAGGGCTCTGCTGCTACTCCAGCATTTTCACAGAAGTGAATTGAAAATCCTTCATGATTCAGCTTTGATAAGATTGAATACATGGAGTAATGTCAATACTCTTGTATTTGCTGAAACTCTGTCCATGGACAATGTTAGTATATATTTTGGAGTATGTTACACTTGATGCTGAGAAGAATCTGGTTTTGATAGCTGTATGTTGAAAACCTTTGAATAAGTCTGTTACATTCATGTGGAAAATGGTTGTACTACTACTTGTGTCAGTCTTGTTTCTCCTGTGTGTCAGGTCGCCTCTTGGTGAGAGTGAAGTATTAAAATCTCTCACTACTAGTTTATTCAGGTGCATCTTTGACTGTAGTTCTGAATGAATTCCTTTGACATATTTAGCGTCTCAAATATTGGGTGAGTATATGTTCATTATTTTTATAACTTCTTCTTAGATGTTTCCCAGTTTTGAGATGTAGGGACTATCTATTTCTTTGTGCCCTCATTTCAATGAGAAGTATAACTTTTGTAATCAGGTTGGCTACTCCTCCCTTTTGGTATGTCCATTTGCTTGGAAGATCCTACTCCATCCTTTTTCTCAAAGAATGATTTCATTGTTTTCTCTTTGATGGGTCTCTTGAAGACAATACATAGATGGATCTTGTTTTTGGATCCAATCCACAGTTCATTTTCTTTTCTTTGGAGAGTTGAGTTTTAGATTTTTACTGTTTAGATTAGTGTGGTCCTTTCTCTTCCATTTTCTTATTAACCTGCATTTTACTTCATTCCTTTATTCTTTATTAATTTAATTTGGTTTCCTCTTGGCTTCTTTTACCTGGGTTCCTTTTTGTGGATTGTTTTCTATTCAATGATGTTCCTCCTTAGTAGCCTCTGCAGGACTGATTTTTGTTGTTATATTCCTTTTTTTTTCTTTATTGTGGACGGTTTTGATTTTTCCATCGAATGTGTGTTCTAATTTTGTGGATATCCAAATAGTTGCTGGTTTTTAGTGCTTGAATTGTGTTCTTCCAGGCTGTCCTTCATCACAAATTTTAGTGGAGAGGTTTGACATGATTCTGATATGTTTTTCTTGTTGTAGACTTCTGAATCCTTTAATTTCTTGTGTCTAGTGGTTTTTCCTCTAGGTTATGGTCTCTTCTGTGGTCAGGATGCTTCTTCTGCTTCTGTAAGGCTTCCGCTTTGAGATTGGTGTAATTTTCTGCAATAATTCTATTGAATATGTGTGGTATATTTCTACTCTGATATACTATTCCTTTATTCTTTCCAACAATGTGCAGATTATGTCTCCTGAATTTGTCGTATGTTTCGTGGATAAATCCTTCATGAAGTTTGATGGCATTTTGAAGTGTGATAGTCCCTCTGTCGAATATCAGCGGAGTTGTCTTAGACCATGAGATTCTCGATTCTTCTTTTCGGTCCTTGGATATGCAGACTCCAATATGATTAGCTTTATGGAAATTGACCTGTTATTGGTAGCTAGATCAGCTCTCCATGTGGTAGTTCCTTATGTTAAGTAGTTGAATTTTGATTCTTTTTCATGCACTGTTGGCCTCAAAATATTAGGGTCTTCTTTAGATGAGGAGTTGGCTGTATCTATTTTTACTTCCATTTCTTTCCTTATTTTACATATTCCATCAAGACATATTTTCTGTGTTCCTGACATTTGTTTCTATGGGATCCTGTTTTGATTCTTCTGGCAATTTCAGCTGTCATAGCAAGAACATTTTTCTGTATTTCATCAGTATTGTTATGGGGTTTGGGGGGGTTGACCACCATTTATGAAATTAGTAATAGTTCTTTGTGATTTCGCATCTGGGATGCAGGAGTTATGAAGGCTTGATTCCCCTTTTACTACCCATTGGTAGCTCATATATGGCACCATTATTGAACAAGTATATATCTGTTTCAATATTTAATAGCATTCCTTTCGTCCAGAAGGCTTCCAACATTTCTTATTAACAGTATTCCTTTTTTATGTTTAATATTTTTCCTGATAATGGACATTCTTTTGGGGCTATGTCTAATATGATAGTCATTTTGATTTGCATTTCTCTTGTAGCCTGTGGTATAGAGCACTCATCATGTGTCTCCAGGCCATTCTCAAACCAGACTCAGACCGACTAATAATTGATGGTATTAATTTCGTTTTCTTTATAACCGAAAATATTAGCACAACATATCTTTTGTAAATATTTCTAATTCAGATAAACGTAAGGACTTCTCTTATGTGAGGGTTGTTTAGAAATACGTTTCCCTAGCAACAAGATATATCCCACAATTCACTAACTTTAATATTTAAAATCTGAAATTCCCCAAGAGATTACAATCTTCTTATTTGGAAAATAGCTAGACACCTGTGTTTAGGGGAGCCAGAATCTGTTTCGATGTCGTGAGATTTTACTAAGGCCAGTAGAGGTCTCCTTTCATTTCTTTTTGGTCTCAACAAATTAACTAAATACAAATGATAAAGTATGATTTCTCGTCTTGTTTTTGGTTACCTTGAGAGTTTGTTGTCACAAGCAATATCATTAATCTAAAGCAAGGAAACAAAATCTGCTACACGTCCTAAATTTTAAACTATTGTTGCTATCATGATTTTCAAAATCGTATTCCCTGAGCTTTAGCCTTCAAAAGTAGGTATCATGGAAAATCAATATAAAATGACTCGTAAATATGCTTTTAATATTTGTAAGCTAAGTTGACATGATATATAGAGGTAAAAAGGTCTCAGGGTGAGGCTAGAATTTATTTGGTTGACAATGTGCTGTACAAAAGGGATACAGTTACATAATAAGGCAGTCAGTACACACTTTCTGATATCCCACACACTCAGTGTTCTTTCCCTTCCCTACATCAGGGAGACATATGTGCAATTCCCAGTGTACCAAAATCATATATAGTAACCCATTTAGACTATGCCACAGAAAATTCACCTAGAACTTTAAATGTAAGGTCAAGAACAGAATCCTCCGGTGCAATCCTCTTGAAGTTGTTTTTGCTTATCCTCATATTATATGATCATTTGTCCATATGCTGGTGAGCTACTGGGATCCACTGATAGCTCTATTCTACACCTGTTTATGTTTAGTACTTGTTTGGATTTACATACATAATGTAAATTCCTTGACCCAAACCTGTGGAAATACCATTTGAAAAGAAGATATTTGTTTTGCCAACCTGGTCTCTACTTTCTTCTCCCAGCCCGCACACAAGCACTCATATATCAAGGAGACTATGCCCCTTTGTTATTTGTGTTACAGGCTTTTCTCACTCAACATTATTTGTTCAAGTTCTGCTGATTTCCCTGCGAATATCAATATTTTCTCATTTCAAATCACTATGTTGTATTCCATTGTGTATAAGCACCACATTTTTTGGATCCCTTCATTCTATTCTATTCTATTCCAGAGTATTCTACTCCATTCTATTCTATTCTAGAATATTCTACTCCAGTCTATTCTATTCTAGAATATTCTACTCCATTCTATTGTATTCCATTCTATTCCATTCCACTAGAATATTCTTTCTATTCTATTCTATTCAATTCTATTCTAAAATATTCTACTCCTATTCTATTCTATTCCATTCTATTCTAGAATATTCTACTCCATTCTATTCTACTCCATTCTATTCTAGAATATCCTACTCCATTCTATTCCATTCCCTTCCAGAATATTCTACTCCATTCTATTCTATTCTATTCTAGAATATTCTACCCCATTCTATTCCATTCTATTCTAGAATATTCTACCCCATTCTATTCCATTCTATTCTAGAATATTCTACTTCATTCTATTCCATTCTATTCTAGATTATTCTACTCTACTCTATTCTATTCTTTTCTATTCTAGAATATTCTACTCCATTCTACTCCATTTTATTCTATTCTGGAATATTCTACTCCTATTGTATTCTATTCCATTCTATTCTAGAATATTCTACCCCATTCTATTCTATTCTAGAATATTCTACGCCATTCTACTCTATTCTAGAATATTCTACTCCATTCTATTGCATTGTATTCTAGATTATTCTACTCCATTCTACTCCATTCTATTCTATTCTAGAATATTCTACTCCATTCTATTCCATTCCATTGTATTCTATTCTAGAATTTTGTACTCCATTCCATTAAATTCCAATCTATTCTATTCTAGAATATTCTATTCCATTCTATTCTATTTTATTCTACACTATTCTAGAATATTCTACTCCAAATCATTCTATTCTAGAATATTCTAATCCATTCGATTCCACTCTATTCTAGAATATTCTACTCCATTCTATTCCATTATATTCTAGAAGATTCTACTCCATTCTATTCTATTCTAGAATATTCTACTCCATTCTACTCCTTTCTATTCCATTCTAGAATAGTTTACTCCATTCTATTCTATTCTAGAATATTCTATTCTATTCAATTCTATTCTATTCTATAGTATTCTACTCCATTCTATTCAATTCTATTCTGGAATATTCTACTCCATTCCATTCTATTCTATTCTAGAATATTCTACTCCATTCTACTCTATTCTAGAATATTCTACTCCATTCTATTGCATTGTATTCTAGATTATTCTACTCCATTCTATTCTATTCTATTCTATTCCTTTCTAGAATATTTTACTCCATTCTACTCCATTCTATTCTATTCTAAAATATTCTACTACATTCTATTCTATTCTGTTCTATTCTAGAATATTCCACTCCATTCTATTCCATTCCATTCGATTCCTGAATACCCTACTCCATTCAATTCCATTCCAATCTAGAATGTTCTACTCCATTCTATTCTATACTATTCTATTCTATTTTGGACTATTCTACTCAATTCTACTCCATTCTATTCTATTCTAGAATATTCTACTCCTTCAAATCTATTCAAGAATATTATTCTCCATTCCATTCCATTCCATTCCATTCTATTCTTTTCTAGAGTTTTATACTCCATTCCATTCCATTCCAAATTCTAGAATATTCTATTCCATTCTATTCTAATCTATTCTATTCTAGAATATTCTACTCCAATCCATTCTATTCTAGTATATTCTACTCCATTCGATTCCATTCTATTCTAGTATAATCTACTCCATTCTATTCCATTCTATTCTAGAATACTCTACTCCATTCTATTCTATTCTAGAATATTCTACTCCATTCTACTCCATTCTATTCCATTCTAGAATATTCTACTCCATTCTATTCTATTGTAGAATATTCTTCTTCTATTCTATTCAATTCTATTATATTCCATAATATTCTACTCCAATCTATTCTATTCTATTTTCGAATTTTCTACGCCATTCCATTCTATGCTACTCTGGAATATTCTACTCCATTCTATTCTATTCCATTCTATTCTAGAATATTCTGGAATACTCTACTCAATTCTATTCCATTCCACTCAAGAATATTCTACTCCATTCTCTTCTATTATTTCTAGAATATTCTACACCATTCTACTCCATTCTATTCTATCCTAGAATATTCTAATCCATTCTATTTTGTTCTAGAATATTCTAGTCCATTCTATTCTATTCTAGAATTTTCTACTCTATTCAATTCTATTCTATTCCATTCCAATCTTGAATATTCTGGAATATTCTACTCCATTCTATTCCATTCAATTCTAGAATATTCTACTCCATTCTATTCTATTCCATTCCATTCCATCCCATTCAAGAATATTCTACTCCAGTCTATTCTATTCTATTCCAGAGTATTCTACTCCATTCTATTCTACTCTAGAATATTCTACTGCATTCTATTCTATTCTAGAATATTCTACTCCATTCTATTCTATTGCATTCTATTAAATTCCATTCCAGAATATTATAGTCTATTGTATTCTATTCCATTCTATTCTAGAATATTCTACCCCTATTCTATCCTATTCCATTCTATTCTAGAATATCCTACTCCATTCGATTCCATTCCATTCGAGAATATTCTCCTCCATTCTATTCTATTCCATTCTATTCTAAAATATCCTACTCCATTCTATTCCATTCCATTCTAGAATACTCTACTACATTCTATTCTATTCTAGAATATTCTACCCCATTCTAATCCATTCTATTCTATTCTAGAATATTATACTCCATTCTATTCCATTCTATTCTAGATTATTCTACTCCATTCTATTCTATTCTATTCTAGATTATTCTACTCGATACTACTCCATTCTATTCTATTCTAGAATATTCTACTCCTATTGTATTCTATTCCATTCTATTCTAGAATATTCTACTCCATTCTATTCTATTCTATTCTAGAATATTCTACTCCATTCTTATCTATTCTACTCTATTCTAGAATATTCTACTCCATTCTACTCTATTCTAGAATATTCTAATCCATTATATTCCATTCTATTCTAGATTATTCTACTCCCTTCAATTCTATTCTATTCAATTCTAGAATATTCTACTCCATTCTTATCTATTCTATTCTATTCTAGATTATTCTACTCTAAACCACTCTAAACTAGAATATTCAACTCCATTTGATTCCATTCTATTCTATTCTATTCTAGAATATTCTATTGCATTCTATTCTATTCTAGAAAATTCTATTCCTATTCTATTCCATTCTATTCTAGACTACTCCATTCTATTCTATTCTATTCTAGAGTATTCTACTCCATTCTATTCTATTCTAGAATATTCTTCTCCATTCCATTCTATTCTATTCTATTCTAGAATATTCTACTCCATTCAATTCTATTCTATTCCATTCCATTCTTGAATATTCTGGAATATTCTACTCCATTCTATTCTATTCTATTCTAGAATTTTCTACCCCATTCTACTACATTCTATTCTAGAATATTCTACTCCATTCTATTCCATTCTATTCTAGATTATTCTACTCCCTTCAATTCTATTCTCTTCTATTCTAGAATATTCTACTCCATTCTTATCTATTCTATTCTATTCTATTCTATTCTAGATTATTCTACTCTAAACCACTCTAAACTAGAATATTCAACTGCATTTGATTCCATTCTATTCTATTCTATTCTAGAATATTCTATTGCATTCTATTCTATTCTAGAAAATTCTATTCCTATTCTATTCCATTCTATTCTAGACTACTCTACTCCATTCTATTCTATTCTATTCTAGAGTATTCTACTCCATTCTATTCTATTCTAGAATATTCTTCTCCATTCCATTCTATTCTATTCTATTCTAGAATATTCTACTCCATTCAATTCTATTCTATTCTATTCCATTCTTGTATATTCTGAAATATTCTACTCCATTCTATTCCATTCAATTCCAGAATATTCTACTCCATTCTATTCTATTCCATTCCATTCTAGAATATTCTACTCCATTCTATTCTATTCTATTCCAGAGTATTCTACTCCATTCTTCTCCATTCTATTCTATTGTAGAATATTCTACTCCATTCTATTCTATTCTATTCTAAAATATTCTGGAATACTCTACTCCATTCTATTCCATTCTATTCTAGAATATTCTACTCCATTGTATTCTTTTCCATACTATTCTAGAATATCCTACTCTTTTCTATTCAGTTCCACTCTAGAGTATTCTACTCCATTCTCTTCTATTTTTTCTAGAATATTCTACTCCATTTTACTCCATTCTATTATATTCTATAATATTCTACTCCATTCTATTCTATTCTAGAATATTCTACTCCATTCTATTCTATTCCATTCTATTCCATTACTTTCTAGAATATTCTACTCCTTTCTATTCTATTCTATTCTAGAATATTCTACTCCATTCCATTCTATTCTACTCCATTCTATTCTATATTCTACTCCATTCTATTCTATCCATTCTATTCTATTCTAGAATACTCTACTCCATTCTATTCTATTCTGTTCTAGAATATTCTACTCCAATCAATTCTATTCTGGAATATTCTTCTCGGTTCCATCCATTCTATTCTATTCTATTCTAGAACATTCTACTCCTATTCTATTCTATTCTGTTCTATTCTTTTCTAGAATATTCTACTCCTATTCCATTCTATTCTAGAATATTCTACTCCATTCTATTCTATTCTATTCTATTCTATTCTAGAATATTCTACTCCAATCTACTCTAATCTAGAATATTCTACTCCATTCTATTCCATTCCATTCTAGAATATTCTACCCCATTCTACTCCATTCTATTCTATTCTAGAATATTCTACTCCTATTCTATTCTATTCGATTCTTGTCTAGAATATTCTACTCCATAATATTCTATTCTATTGTACAATATTCTACTCCATTCTATTCTATTCTAGAATATTCTACTCCATTCTCTTCTATTCTCTTCTATTCGATGGGATTCTATTCGATTCTATTCGATTTGATTTGATTCCATTTTATTCTTGAATATTCCACTCCATTCTACTCTAATTGATTCGATTCCAGAATATTCTACTCCATTCTATTCTATTCTATTCTATTCTATTTGATTCTCTTCTATTCTAGAATACCCAACTCCATTCCATTCCATTCTATTCTAGAATATTCCACTCCTCTTCTATTCTATTTTATTTTATTGTGGAATATTCTACTCCATTCTATTCTATTCTAGACTATTCTATTCTAGAATATAGTACTCCAATCAATTCTATTGTAGAATATTTTTCTCCATTCCATCCATTCTATTCTATTCTAATCTTGAATATTCTACTCCTATTCTATTCTATTCCATTCTATTCTAGAATATTCAACTTCATTCGATTATATTCTAGAATATTCTACTCCATTCTATTCTATTCCATTCTATTCTAGATTATTCAACTCCATTCGATTCTCTTCTAGAATATTCTACTCCATTCCATTCCATTCTATTCTAGAATATTCTACTCCCTTCTATTCTATTCTATTCTATTCTAGAATATTCTACTCTCATCCACTCTATTCTAGAATATTCTACTCCATGCTATTCCATTCTATTCTAGATGATTCTACTCCATTCAATTCAATTCAATTCTATTCTATTCTATTCTATAATATTCTACTCCATTTTACTCCATTCTATTCTATTCTAGAATATTCTACTGCATTCTATTCTATTCTAGAACATTCTACTCCTATTCTATTCTATTCCATTCTATTCTAGAATACTCTACTCCATTCTATTCTATTCTATTCTAGAATATTCTACTCCATTCTATTCTATTCTAGAATATTCTACTCCATTCTATTCTATTCTATTCTATGCTAGAATATTCTACTCCTTTCTATTCTATTCTTGAATATTCTACGCCTTTCTATTCTATTCTATTCCATTCTATTCTGGAATATTCTGGAATATTCTACTCCATTCTATTCCATTCCATTCTAGAATATTCTACTCCACTCTATTCTACTCCATTCTATTCCATTCCATTATAGAATATGCGATTCCATTCTATTCTATTCTATTCTAGAATATTCTACTCCATTCCATTCCATTCTATTCTATTCTATTCTAGAATATTCTACTCCATTCTATTCTATTCTATTCTATTCTATTCTAGAATATTCAACTCCAATTCATTCTATTCTAGAATATTCTACTCCATTCGATTCCATTCTATTCTAATCTATTCTACTCTAGAATATTCTACTCCATTCTATTCTATTCTATTCCAGAGTATTCTACTCCATTCTACTCCATTGTATTCTATTCTAGAATATTCTACTCAATTCGATTCTATTCTAGAATATTTTACTCCATTCTATAATATTTCATTATATTCCATTCCATTCTAGAATATTCTACTCCATTCTATTCTATTCTAGAATATTATACTCCATCCTTTTCTGTTCTAGAGTATTCTACTCCATTCTATTCTATTCTATTCTATTCTATTCTATTCTATTCTAGAATTTTCTACTCCATTCATTTCTATTCTATTCCATTCCATTCTTGAATATTCTGGAATATTCCACTCCATTCTATTCCATTTATTCTAGAATATTCTACTCCATTCTATTCTGTTCTATTCTTGAATAATCTACTAAATTCTACTATATTCTATAATATTCTCCTCCATTCTATTCCATTCTATTCTAGATTATTCTACTCCATTCAATTCAATTGTATTCTATTTTATTCTAGAATATTCTACTCCTTTCTATTCTATTCTAAAATATTCTACTCCATTCTATTCTATTCTAGAATATTGTGCTCCCTTCCAATACATTATATTCAAATCTCTTCTAGAATATTCTACTCCATTCCACTCCATTCTCTTCTAGAATATTGTACTCCATTCTTATCTATTCTATGCTATCCTAGAATATTTTACTCTAATCCACTCTAATCTAGAATATTCAACTCCATTCGATCCCATTCTATTCTATTCTATTCTAGAATATTCTATTACATTCTATTCTATTCTAGAAAATTCTACTCCTATTCTATTCCATTCTATTCTAGAATACTCTACTCCATTCTATTGTTTTCTATTCTAGAGTATTCTACTCTATTCTATTCTATTCTAGAATAATCTACTCCATTCTATTCTATTCTATTCTATTCTATTCTGTTCTAGAATATTCTACTCCATTCAATTCTATTCTATTCTATTCCATTCTTGAATATTCTGAAATATTCTACTCCATTCTATTCCATTCAATTCTAGAATATTCTACTCCCTTCTATTCTATTCCATTCCATTCTAGAATATTCTACTCCATTCTATTCTATTCTATTCCAGAGTATTCTACTCCATTCTTCTCCATTCTATTCTATTCTAGAATATTCTACTCCATTCTATTCTATTCTATTCTAGAATATTCTGGAATACTCTACTCCATTCTATTCCATTCTATTCTAGAATATTCGACTCCATTGTATTCTTTTCCATTCTATTCTAGAATATCCTACTCCTTTCTCTTCAGTTCCACTCTAGAGTATTCTACTCCATTCTCTTCTATTCTTTTGTAGAATATTCTCCTCTATTTTACTCCATTCTATTCTATTCTAAAATATTCTACTCCCTCCTATTCTATTCTAGAATATTCTACTCCATTCTACTCCATTCTATTCTAATCTAGATTATTCTACACCATTCTACTCCATTCTATAATATTCTACTCCATTCTATTCTATTCTAGAATATTCTACTCCATTCTATTCTATTCTATTCCATTCTATTCTAGAATATTCTGGAATATCCTACTCCATTCTATTCCATTCCATTCTAGAATATTCTACTCCATTCCATTCTATATTATTCTAGAATATTATACTCCATTCTATTCTATTCTAGACTATTCTACTCCATTCTATTCTATTGTAGAATATTCTACTCCATTCCATTCCATTCCATTCTATTCTTTTCTAGAATAATGTACTCCATTCCATTCCATTCTATTCTAGAATAGTCTACTCCATTCGAATCCATTCTATTCTAATCTATTCTATTCTACAATATTCTACACCATTCTATTCTATTCTATTCTAGTCTAGTCTATTTTAGAATATTCTACTCCAACCTATTCTATTCTAGAATATTCTAGAATATTCTACACCATTCTATTCTATTCTAGTCTAGTCTAGAATATTCTACTCCCTTCTATTCTATTCTTGAATATTCTACTCCAATCCATTCCTTTCTTTTCTATTATATTCTAGAATATTCTACTCCTATTCTATTCTATTCCATTCTATTCTGGAATATTCTACTCCATTCTATTCTATTCTATTCTAGCATAATCTACTCCTATTCTATTCTATTCTACTCCATTCTATTGTATTCTAGACTATTCTACACCATTCTATTCTATTCCTGAATATTCTACTCCAACCCATTCCATTCCATTCTATTCTAGAATATTTTACTCCTATTCTATTCTATTCTGGAATATTTTACTCCTATTCTATTCTATTCTATACTATTCTACTCCAATCTATTCTATTCTAGAATATTCCACTTCATTCAATTCCATTCCATTCTATTCCTGAATACCCTACTCCATTCAGTTCCATTCCAATCTAGAATGTTCTACTCCATTCTATTCTATACTATTCTAATCTAGTCTGGAATATTCTACTCAATTCTACCCCATTCTATTCTATTCTAGAATATTCTACTCCTTCTATTCTATTCTAGAATATTCTACTCCGTTCCATTCCTTTCCATTCACTTCTATTCTATTCTAGAATTTTCTACTCATTCCATTCCATTCCATTCCATCCAATTCTAGAATGTTCTATTCCATTGTTTTCTAATCTATTCTATACTATATTATTCTACTCCAATCCATTCTATTCTAGAATATTCTACTCCATTCGATTCCATTCTATTCTAGAATATTCTACTCCATTCTATTCCATTCTATTCTAGAATATTCTACTCCATTCTATTCCATTCTATTTCATTCTAGAATATTCTACACTATTCTACTCTAGAATATTCTTCTCCTATTCTATTCTATTCAATAATATTCTACTCCATTCTATTCTTTTCTATTCACGAATGTCTATTCCATTCCATTCTATTCTACTCTCGAATATTCTACTCCATTCTATTCTATTCCATTCTATTCTAGAATATTCTGGAATATTCTACTCCATTCTATTCCATTCTATTCTAGAATATTCTACTCCATTGTATTCTTTTCCATTCTATTCTAGAATATCCTACTCCATTCTATTCCATTCCACTCTAGAATATTCTACCCCATTCTCTTCTATTCTTTTCTAGAATATTCTAAACCATTCTACTCCATTCTATTTTATTATAGAATATTCTACTCCATTCTTTTCTGTACTAAAATATTCTACTCCATTCTATTCTATTCTATTCTATTCTAGAATTTTCTACTCCATTCAATTCTATTCTATTCCATTCCATTCTTGAATATTCTGGAATATTCTACTCCATTCTGTTACATTCAATTCTAGAATATTCTACTCCATTCTATTCTATTCCATTCCATTCCATTCCATTCTAGAATATTCTACTCCATTCTATTCTATTCTATTCCAGAATATTCTACTCCATTCTACTCCCTTCTATTCTATACTAGAATATTCTACTCCATTCTGTTCTATTCTAGAATATTCGACTCCATTCCATTCTATTCCATTCTATTCCATTCCTTTCTTTAATATTCTACTCCTCTCGATTCTATTCTATTCTATTCTAGAATATTCTACTGCATTCTATTCTGTTCTAGAAAATTCCACTCCTATTCTATTGTATTCCATTCTATTCTAGATTACTCTACTATTCTATTCTATTGTATTCTAGAGTATTCTACTCCCTTCTATTCTATTCTAGAATATTCTACCCCATTCTATTTTATTCTATTCTATTCTATAATATTCTACCCCATTCTACTCCATTCTATTCTAGAATATTCTACTCCATTCTATTCCATTCTATTCTAGAATATTCCACTTCATTCTATTCTATTCTAGAATATTCTACTCCATTCCATTCCATTCCATTATATTATATTCTAGAATATGCTACTCCATTCTCTTCTATTCTATTCTATTTTATTCTATAATGAATATTCAACTCCAATCCATTCTATTCTAGAATATTCTTACTCCATTTTATTCTATTCTAGAATATTCTATTCCATTCTTCCATTCTATTTCTATTTTATTCTATAATGAATATTCTACTCCTACTCTATTCTTATTCCATTCTATTCAAGAATATTCTACTCCATTCTATTCTAGAATATTCTACTCCATTCTATTCTATTCTAGAATATTCTACTCCATTCTATTCTATTCTAGAATTCTATTCTGAATATTCTACTCCATTCTATTCCTCTTCATTCTAGAATATTCTACTCCAATCCATTCCATTCTATTTCTGTATTCTAGAATATTCTACTCTATTCTATTCTATTCTATTCTAGAATATTCTACTCCAACCCATTCTATTCTAGAATATTCTACTCCACTCTATTCCATTCCATTCTAGAATATTCTACTCCATTCCATTCTATTCTAGAATATTCCTCCACTCTATTCATTCCACTTCATTCTATTCCATTCTAGAATATTCTACCCCATTCTATTCTATTCAAGAATATTCTTCTCCTATTCTATTCAATTCTATTCTATTCCATTCTCTTCTATTCTCTTCTGGAATGTTTACTCCATTCCATTCTATTCTACTCTGGAATATTCTACTCCATTCTATTCTATTCCATTCCAGAATATTCTGGAATACTCTACTCCATTCTATTCCATTCTATTCTAGAATATTCTACTCCATTGTATTCTTTTCCATTCTATTCTAGAATATCCTACTCCATTCTATTCCATTCCACTCTAGAATATTCTACTCCATTCTCTTCTATTCTTTTGTAGAATATTATACTCCATTCTTATCCATTCTACTCTATTCTAGAATGTTCTACTCCATTCTATTCTATTCTAGAATATTCGATGGCATTCTATTCTACTCTATTCTCTTCTAGAGTATTCTACTCCATTCTATTCTATTCTAGAATATTCTACTCCATTCTACTCCATTCTATTCTAGATTATTCTACTCTATTCCATTCTATTCTATTCTATTCTATTCTAGAATACTCTACTCCATTCTACTCCATTCTATTCTATTCTAGAATATTCTACTCCATTCTATTCTAGAATATTCTACTCCATTATACTCTATTCTAGAATATTATACTCAATTCTAGTCCATTCTATTCTAGATTATTCTACTCCATTCTATTCGATTCTCTTCTATTCTAGATATTCTACTCCATTTTATTCTATTCTAGAATATTCTACTCCATTCTATTCCATTCTATTCTTGAATATTCTACTCCATTCTATTCTAGAATATTCTACTCCATTATACTCTATTCTAGAATATTACACTCCATTCTATTCCATTCTATTCTAGATTATTCTACTCCATTCTATTCTATTCCATATATTCCACTCCATTCCATTCCATTCCATTACATTCTATTCTAGAATATTTTACTCCTATTCTATTCCATTCTAGAATATTCTACTCCATTCTATTCTATTCTATCCTAGAATATTCTACTCCATTCTATTCCATTCCATTCTATTCCTGAATACCCTACTCCATTCTATTCCATTCCTTTCTATTATGTTCTACTCCTGAGTATTCCTGAGTATTCTACTCCATTCTACTCCATCCTATTCTATTCTAGAATATCTACTCCATTCTATTCTATTCTAGAATATTCTACTCCCTTCTATTCTATTCCATTCATTTCCATTCCATCCAAATTAAACTACTCCATTCTATTCTATTCAATTCTATTCTAGAATATTCTACTCCTATTCTACTCCATTCTATTCTAGAATATTCTACTCCCTTCTATTCTATTCCATTCTATTCTGGAATATCCTACTCCATTATATTCCATTCCTTTCTATAATATTCTTCTCCATTTTATTCTATTCTATTCTATTCTAGAAAATTCTACACAATTCTACGCCATTCTATTATATTCTAGAATATTCTACTCCATTCTAATCTAGAATATTCTACTCCATTCTATTCTAGATTATTCTACTCCATTCCATTCTATTCTATTCTATTCTAGAATATTCTACTCCATTCTACTCCATTCTATTCTATTCTAGAATATTCTACTCCCATTGTATTCTATTCCATTCTATTCTTGAATGTTCTACACCATTTGATTCTAGAATATTCTACTCCATGATACTGTATTCTAGAATTTTCTACTCCATTCTATTCCATTCTATTCTAGATTATTCTACTCCATTCTATTCTATTCTCTTCTATTCTAGAATATTCTACTCCATTCTATTTTATTCTAGAATTTTCTACTCCATTTTATTCCATTCTATTCTAGATTATTCTTCTCCATTCTATTCTATTCTATTCTAGAATATTCTACTCCATTCTATTCTATTCTAGAATATTCAACTCCATTCTATTCTATTCTTTTCTATTCTAGAATATTCTACTCCTTTCTATTCTTCTCTATTCTATTCTAGAATATTCTACTCCATTCTATTCCATTCAATTCTAGAATATTCTACTCCATTGTATTCTATGCCATTCTATTCCGTTCCATATTAGAATGTTCTACTACATTCTATTCTATTCTATTCTATAATATTCTACTTGATTCTACTCCATTCTATTCTATTCTAGAATATTCTACTCTATTCTATTCTATTCTAGAATATTCAACTCCATTCCATTCCATTCTATTCTATTCTATTCTTGAATATTCTACTCCAATCTATTCTATTCTTGAATATTCTAGAATATTCCCTCAATTCTATTCTATTCTAGAATATTCTACTCCAATCCATTCCATTCTTTTCCATTTTATTCTAGAATATTCTACTTCTTCTCTATTCTATTCCCTTCTATTCTAGAATATTCTACTCCATTCTTTTCTATTCTATTCTATTCTACTCCATTCTATTCTATTCTAGTGTATTCTACTCCATTGTATTTCATTCTATTCTAGAATATTCTGGAATATTCTACTCCATTCTATTCTACTCTATTCTCGAATATTCTCCTCCGTTTTCCTCTTTCCTATTCTATTCTATTGGATTCGATTCGATTCTATTCGATTCGATTGATTCCATTTTATTCTAGAATATTCTACGTCTTTCTACTCTATTCGATTCGATTCCTGAATATTCTACTCTATTCCATTCTATTCTCTTCTATTCTATTTGATTCTCTTCTATTCTAGAGTATCCTACTCAATTCCATTCCATTCTATTCTAGAATTTTCTACTCCTATTCTATTCTACTCTATTCTACTCCATTCTATTCTATTGTAGAATACTCTACTCCATTCTATTCTATTCCATATATTCCACTCCATTCCATTCCATTACATTCTATTCTAGAATATTTTACTCCTATTCTATTCCATTCTAGAATATTCTACTCCATTCTATTCTATTCTATCCTAGAATATTCTACTCCATTCTATTCCATTCCATTCTATTCCTGAATACCCTACTCCATTCTATTCCATTCCATTTTATTATGTTCTACTCCATTCTATTCTATACTATTCTATTCTATTCTGGAATATTCTACTCAATTCTACTCCATTCTATTCTATTCTAGAATATTCTACTCCTTCTCTTCTTTTCGAGAATATTCTACTCCATTCCATTCCATTCCATTCCATTCCATTCCATTCTATTCTAGATTATTCTACTCCAATCCATTCTATTCTAGAATATTCTACTCCATTCGATTCCATTCTATTCTAGAATATTCAACTCCACTCTTTTCCATTCTATTCTAGAATATTCGACGCCATTCCATTCTATTCTAGAATATTATACTCCATTCTATTCTATTCTAGAATATTCTTCTCCTATTCTATTCAATTCTATTCTATTCTATAATATTCTATTCCATTCTCTTCTATTCTATTCTGGAATGTTCTACACCATTCCTTTCTATTATACTCTGGAATATTCTACTCCATTCTATTCTATTCCATTCTATTCTTGAATATTCTGGAATACTTTACTCCATTCTATTCCATTCTATTCTAGAATATTCTACTCCATTGTATTCTTGTCCATTTTATTCTAGAATATCCTACTCCATTCTATTCCATTCTAATCTAGAATATTCTGCTCCATTCTCTTCCATTCTTTTCTAGAGTATTCTACTACATTCTACTCCATTCTATTCTATTCTAGAATATTCTACTCCATTCTATTTTATTCTAGAATATTCGACTCCATTCTATTCTACTCTATTCTAGTCTAGAATATTCTACTCCATTCAATTCTATTCTATTCCATTCCATTCTTGAATATTCTGTAATATTCTACTCCACTCTATTCCATTCAATTCTAGAATATTCTACTCCATTCTATTCTATTCCATTCTATTACATTCCATTCTAGAATATTCTACTCCATTCTAATCTATTCTATTCCTGAGTATTCTACTCCATTCTACTCCATCCTATTCTATTCTAGAATAGTCTACTCAATTCTATTCTATTCTAGAATATTCTACTCCATTCTATTCTATTCCATTCAATTCCATTCCATTCTAGAATATTCTACTCCATTCTATTCTATTCAATTCTATTCTATTCTAGAATATTCTACTGCATTCTATTGTATTCTAGAATATTCTACTCTTATTCTACTCCATTCTATTCTAGAATATTCTACTCCATTCTATTCTATTCCATTCTATTCTAGAATATCCACTCCATTCTATTACATTCCATTCTAGAATATTGTACTCCATTCTATTCTATTCTATTCTATTCTAGAATATTCTACATTCTATTCCATTCTATTCTATTCTAGAATATTCTACTCCATTCTACTCCATTCTATTCTAGATTATTTTACTCCATTCCATTCTATTTTATTCTATTCTATTCTAGAATATTCTACTCCATTCTATTATATTCTAGAATATTCTACTACTATAGTATTCTATTCCATTCTATTCTTGTTTATTCTACTCCATTCTATTCTTGAATATTCTAATCCATTATACTCTATTCTAGAATATTCTACCCAATTCTATTCCATTCTATTCTAGATTATTCTACGCCAATCTATTCTATTCTCTTCTATTTAAGAATATTCTACTCCATTCTACTCCATTCTCTTCTATTCTAGATTATTCTACTCCATTCTATTCCATTCTATTCTAGATTATTCTACTCCATTCCATTCTATTCTCTTATATTCTAGAATATTATACTCCATTCTACTCCATTCTATTCTATTCTAGCATATTCTACTCCATTCTATTCCATTCTATTCTAGATTATTCTACTCCGTTCTATTCTATTCTATTCTAGAATATTCTACTCCATTCTACTCCATTCTATTCTATTCTAGAATATTCTACTCCATTCTATTCTATTCTCGATTATTCTACAACGTTCCTTTACATTCCATTCTATTCTCTTCTAGAATGTTCTACTCCAATCCATTCCATTCTATTCTAGAATATTCTACTCCACTCTATTCTATTCTAGAATATTCTTCTCTAATCCACTCTATTCTCGAATATTCTACTCCATTCGATTCAATTCTATTCTATTCTATTCTAGTATATTCTACTGTATTGTATTGTATTGTAGAATACTCTACTGCTATTCTATTCTATTCTATTCTATTCTATTCTAGAATATTCTACTCCATTCTATTCTATTCTAGAATATTTTATTCCATTCTATTCTATTCTACTCCATTCTATTCTATTCTATTCCATTCTATTCTGGAATATTCTAAAATATTCTACTCCATTCTATTCCATTCAATTCTAGAATATTCTACTCCACTGTATTCTATTCCATTCTATTCTATTCTATTCTATTCTAGAATGTTCTACTCCATTCTATTCTATTCTATTCTATAATATTCTACTTGATTCTACTCCATTCTATTCTATTCTAGAATATTCTACTCTATTCTATTGTATTCTTTAATATTCTACTCCATTCCATTCCATTCTATTCTATTCTATTCTAGAATATTCTACTCCAATTTATTCTATTCTAGAATATTCTAGAATATTCTACTCCTTTCTATTCAATTCTAGAATATTCTACTCCAATCCATGCCATTCTTTTCTGTTGTATTCTAGAATATTTTACTCCTACTCTATTGTATTCCATTCTATTCTAGAATATTCTACTCCATTCTATTCTATTCTAGAATATTCTACTCCATTCTATTCTAGTCTGTTCTATTCTAAAATATTCTACTCCATTCTATTCTATTCTACTCCTTTCTAT
Organism: Perognathus longimembris pacificus; assembly: GCF_023159225.1. Classification (NCBI taxonomy): domain Eukaryota; kingdom Metazoa; phylum Chordata; class Mammalia; order Rodentia; family Heteromyidae; genus Perognathus; species Perognathus longimembris. Next base: position 87,277 of record NW_025961911.1, on the reverse strand, counting down.
TCTGGAATATTCTGGAATATTCTTGAATATTCTACTCCAGTCTATTCCATTCAATTCTGGAATATTCTACTCCATTATATTCTATTACATTCTATTCCATTCCATTCTAGAATATTCTACTCCATTGTATTCTATTCTAGAATATTCTACTCCATTCCATTCCATTCTATTCTAGAATATTCTAGAATATTCTACTCTGCTCTATTCTATTCTATTCTATTTTAGAATATTCTACTCCATCCAATTCTATTCTAGAATGTTCTACTCCATTCGATTCCATTCTATTCTATTGTATTCTAGAATATTCTACTCCATTCTATTCTATTCTATTCTATTTATTCTATTCTAGAATATTCTACTCCATTCTATTACTTTCTATTCTAGAATATTCTACCCCATTCTATTCAAGAATATTCTACTCCATTCTATTCTATTCTATTCCATTCATTCTAGAATATTCTGGAATATTCTACTCCATTCTATTCTAGAATATTCTACTCCCTTCTATTCTATTCTGTTGTAGATTATCCTACTCCATTCTATTCTATTCTACTCCATTCTGTTGTAGAATATCCTACTCCATTCTATATATTCTACTCCATTGTATTCTATTCTATTCTATAATATCCTACTCAATTCTATTTGATTCTATTCTAGCATATTCTACTCATTTCTATTCTATTCTAGAATATTCTACTCCCCCCTACTCCATTCTATTCTATTCTAGAATATTCTCCTCCATTGTATAAAATTCTAGAATATTCTACTCCATTCCATTCCATTCCATTCCATTCCATTCCATTCCATTCTACAATATTCTCCTCCATTCCATTCTATTGTATTTTATTCTACAAAATTCTTCTCCATTCTATTCTATTCTATTCTATTCTAGAATATTCTACTCCAATCTATTCTATTCTAGAATGTTCTACTCCATTCCATTCCAATCTATTCTATTCTAGAATATTCTACTCCATTCTATTCTATTCTATTCCATTCTATTCTATTCTATTCTGGAATATTCTACGCCCTTCTATTCCATTCTATTCTAGAATATTCTACTCCATTCTATTCTATTCTCTTTGATTCGATTCGATTCGAATCGATTCGATTCAATTGGATTTGATTCCATTTTATTCTTCAATATTCTACTCTATTCGATTCCACTATATTCTACTCTATTCCATTCTAATCTATTCTATTCTATTCTATTTCATTCTCTTCTATTCTAGAATATTCTACTCCATTCTATTCCATTCTATTCTAGAATAGTCCACTCCATTGTATTCTATTCTATTCTTCTGGAATATTCTACTCCAATCTCTTCTATTCTAGAATATTCTACTCCAATCCATTCCATTCTATTCTATTCTAGAATATCTACTCCATTCTATTCGTTTCTAGAATACTCTACTCATTTCCATTTTATTCCATTCCATGCTATTATAGAATATTCTTCATTTTGTCTATTCTATTTTATTCTAGAATATTCTACTCCATTCTCTTCTGTTCTATTCTTAAATATTCTACTCCATTCCATTTTATTCTATTCTATACTGGAATAATCTACTCCATTCTATTCTATTCTAGAATATTCTACTCCATTCTATTATATTCTATTGCATTCTATTCTAGGATATTCTAGAATATTCTACTCCATTCTATTCCATTCCATTATAGAATATTCTACTCTATTCTATTGTATTCTATTCCATTCTATTCTAGAATATTCTGGAATATTCTACTCCATTCGATTCCATTCTATTCTAGAATATTTTACTCTATTCTATTCTATTCTCTTTGATTCGATTCGAATCGATTCGATTCAATTGGATTTGATTCCATTTTATTCTTCAATATTCTACTCTATTCGATTCGATTCCACTATATTCTACTCTATTCCATTCTAATCTATTCTATTCTATTCTATTTCATTCTCTTCTATTCTAGAATAATCCACTTAATTCTATTCTATTCTATTCTAGAATATTCAACTCAATCCATTCTATTCTAAAATATTCTACTCCATTCCATTCCATTCTATTCTATTCTATTCTATTCTATTCTAGAATATTCTACTCCATTCCATTCCATTCTATTCTATTCTATTCTAGAATATCCTAGAATATTCTACTCCAATCTATTCTAACCTGGAATATTCTACTCCTATTTTATTTTATTCCATTATATTCTAGAATATTGTATTTCATTCTATTCCATTCTAGAATATTCTACTCCAATCTATTCTATTCTATTCTATTCTAGAACATTCTATTCAAATCTATTCTATTGTATTCTAGAATATTTAACTCCAATCCATTTTCTTCTAGAATATTCTATTCCATTCCATTCCATTCCATTCTATTCTATTCTAGAATATTCTACTCCATTCTATCCTATTCTGGAATATTCTACTCCTATTTTATTGTATTCCATTATATTCTAGAATATTGTATTCCATTCTATTCCATTCTAGAATATTCTATTCCATTCTATTCTTTTCCAGAATATTCTACTCCATTCCATTCCATTCCATTCCATTATATTCTAGAATATTCTACTCCTATTCTATTGTATTCTTGAATATTCTACTCCATTCCATTCTATTCTCTTCTGGAATATTCTACTCCAGTCCATTTTATTCTATTCAGGAATACTCTACTCCATTCTATTTTATTCTATTCTAGAATATTCCACTCCATTCTATTTCATTCTAGAATATTCTACTCCATAATATGCTATTCTATTCCATTCTACTCTAGAAAAATCTGGAATATTCTACTCCATTCTATTCCATTCTACTTTAGAATATTCTACTCTATTGTATTCTATTTTATTCTATTCTAGAATATTCAACTCCAATCCACTCTATTCTAAAATATTCTACTCCATTCCATTCCATTCTATTCTATTCTATTCTAGAATATTCTACTTCACTCCATTTCATTCTATTCTATTCTATTCTATTCTACTCCATTCTGTTCTATTCTGGAATATACTACTCCTCTTTTATTGTATTCCATTCTATTCTAGAATATTCTACTCCATTCTATTCCATTCTATTCTATTCTATTCTAGAATATTCTACTCCATTCCGTTCATTCCATTCTATTCTAGAATATTCTACTCCATTCTATTCCATGCTATTCTAGTTTATTCTATAATATTCTACTCCATTCCGTTCATTCCATTGTATTCTAGAATATTCTACTCCTACTCAATTCTATTCAATTCTATTTTATAATATTCTACTCCATCCTATGCTATTCTAGAATAATCTACTCCATTCCATTCCATTCTATTCTATTCCATTTTAGAATATTCTACTCAATTCTCTTCTATTCTAGAATATTCTACTCCATTCCATTCTTTCCATTCTACTTACAATATTCTACTCCAATCCATTCTATTCTAGAATATTCTAATCCTATTCTATTCTATTACATTATATTCTAGAATATTCTACTCCATTCTATTCTATTCTATTCTATTCTATTCTATTCTATTCTATTCTATTCTAGAATATTGTACTCCAATCTATTCTATTCTAGAATGTTCAACTCCATTCCATTCCATTCTATTCCATTCTAGAATATTCTACTCCATTCTATTCTATTCAAGAATATTCTACTCCATTCTATTCTATTCTATTCCATTCTATTCTAGAATATTCTGGAATATTCTACTCTATTCTAGAATATTCTACTCCATTCTATTCTATTTTGTTGTAGATTATCCTACTCCATTCTATTCTATTCTATTCCATTCTGTTATAGAATATCCTTCTCCATTCTATATATTCTACTCCATTGTATTCTATTCTATTCCATTCTATTCTAGAATATCCTACTCAATTGTATTTGATTCTATTTTAGCATATTCTACTCATTTCTATTCTATTCTATTCTAGAATATTCTACTCCCCCCTACTCCATTCTATTCTATTCTAGAATATTCTCCTCCATTCTATAAATTTCTAGAGTATTCTACTCCATTCCATTCCATTCTATTGTATTTTATTCTACAATATTCTTCTCCATTCTATTCTATTCTAGAATATTGTACTCTAATCTATTCTATTCTAGAATATTCTACTCCGATCCATTCCATTCTATTCTATTCTAGAATATTCTACTCCATTCTATTATATTCTAGAATATTCTACACCTATTCTATTCTATTCCATTCTATCCTAGAATAATCTACTCTATTCTATTCTTTTCTATTGTAGATTATTCTACTCCAATCTATTCTATTCTAGAATGTTCTACTCCATTCCATTCCATTCTATTCTATTCTAGAATATTCTACTCCATTCTATTCTATTGTATTCCATTCTATTCTAGAATATTCTGGAATATTCTACTCCACTCTATTCTAGAATATTTTACTCCATTCTATTCTATTCTCTTTGATTCGATTCAATTCAAATCGATTCGATTCAGTTGGATTTTATTCCATTTTATTCTTCAATATTCTACTCTATTCGATTCGATTTCACCATATTCTACTCTATTCCATTCTAATCTGTTCTATTTCATTCTGTTTCTTTCTGTTCCTTCATTCCTTCCCTCCTTCCTTCTTTTCCATCTTCCTTTCTTCCCTTGCTTTCATCTTTCTTCCCATCATTCCCTCCCTCCTTTCTTCCTCCCTCCCTCCTTCCTTCCAGCATTCCCTCCTTCCCTCTTTCCTTCTCTTCCTTTTTTCTCCCTTCGTTCAATCATTTCTTATTTCTTTCCTTCCTTTCCTCCATCCCTCCTTCCTTCCTTCCTTTCTTACCTTTTTCCTTCCCTTTTCCCTTGCCTTTCTCGTTCCCTCCTTCCCTCCCTCCTTCCTTCCCTCTCAACACAATCTGGAAATTTTATTTTTATACGGTGCATCCTGGAAGTATCTGTATCATATATAATCGGTGAGTGAATATACAGTAGATAAATATGTTATTCAAATGTATACTATATGTATGTTGCATACGCATGTCATATATCATGTAAATATATGTAAATCAGCAAATTTATATTCAATGAATATATGTCATAATAAAAATTTTATTTACATGAGTTTGTTTATATACAAAAAGTCACCCTGGTCCGGCTTTACATCTCACTCTCTTCTCTCCTATGTCTCCACCCACGGGGTATCCTCTCTGAAACACAGGTAATGGGTGTGCCTGAGTTCCTAGAGAAAGGGAAGTCCCGCCCCCAGGTGACGGGTGTGCCTGAATTCCTAGAGGAAGGGAAGTCCCACGCCCAGGTGATGGGCGTGCCTGAGCTCCTACAGGAAAGGAAGACCAGCCCCCAGGTAATGGGCAGGCCTGAGTTCCTAGAGGAAGGAAAGTCCCGCCCCCAGGAGATGGGCATTCCTGGCTTCTTAGAGGAAGGAAAATCCCACCACCTGGTGATGGGTATAGATCTGCATTGCCCACAGTGGGGTGTGCAAAAGGGTCGCTTTGGGCTTTATTGGAGTATTGAAGAATCTCATTGGACTCAGTGGGGTTTTCAAAGGCCTGTACTTTAATCAGTGGAGTGTGCAAGGCCACTACTGTTATTAGAGGAGTACATGCAAGGCCCACCATTGACCTCAGTAGGGCATGCAAAAGGATTACTTTTGGTGTTAGTGGGCTATGCAAGACCTGTAGTGGACTCAGTCCATTGTGCAATGCCTTGTATTGCTCTCTGGAGTGTGCAAGGCCTGTACTGGCCTCAGTGGTGCTTTCAGGGGTTGTATTGGCCTCAGTGGAGTGTGAAAATGCCTGTTTGCCTTTGGTGGACTGTACAAAGTGTACAGTGGACCCAGTGGAACATGCAAGGCCTACACACGGCTCAGTGGGGTGTGGAAAGGCCTGTATTTATCCCCTATGAAGCATGAAAGGACCACATTTCTCTCAGTGGGGTGTCAGTAGACTTGTGTTGCTCTAACTGGAGTGTGTAAGGTCTGTGTTGACTTTACTGCAGTATTCAAGGTCACTAATAGCCTCAACAGGATATGTAAGGTTTTAGTGACCTCAGTGTTGTGTGCAAATGCTTGTATTTCCCTCAGTGGGGGTGTACAAGGCCTGTATTTAACTCACAGGCCTGTATTGGACTCAGTGGGCTGTGTAAAGGCCTTGGCTGGCATCAGCAGAGAGCTCAAGGTCACAATTGGCCTCATAGGGGTTTCTAAATGTCCCCATGAGACCTCAGTGGGCTGTGCAAAGGACCACATTAAGGCACATGTTGGTCTCAAGGAGGCATGCAAAGGCCTGCATTGGCCTCAGTGTGGGTTGAAAAGATCTGTTTTGCCCTCAGCGGGGACCGCAATCCCCACATTGCCCTCAGTGGGGTGTGCTCAAGGAGTGTATTTGGCCTCGGTGGAGAATGCAAAGCCTGTATTGGCTTCAGTGTGGGGTGCAAGGCCTGCGTTGGCTTCAATGGAGTGTGCAAGGCCACTTTTGGGCTCAGAGGGGGATGGGCAAAGCCTGTGTTTGATATCAGTGGGGTGTGAATAAGGTCTGTGTTCATCCTCGGTGGACTATGTAAGTGGCATGTCTATTTCAGTGGAATGTATAAGGCCTGAATCGGTGTCAGTGGAGCTCACAAAGGCTTTATTGGCCTCATTTGGGGTGTGCAAATGTATGTATTGCCCTCAGGGAGGCATTCAATGCCGGTGCTTTCTCTGGATGAATATGCAAGGACCCCATTACTCTCAGTGGGCTGTGCAAAGGATTGTGTTGCTCTCACTGGAGTGTGTAAAGTCCGAATAGGCCTTATTGTAGCATTCAAGGCCTGCATTGTACCCAGTGGGGCCCGCAAGGCATCTGTTGGCCTTAGTGTTGTGTGCAAGGCCTGTTTTGGCCTTGGCAGGGTGTGCAATATGACATTATTTTGCCTTGGTGAGAAACTCAAGTCTTGCATTGGCCTCAGCAGGGTATGCAAATGCTAGTATTTTCCTGAGTGTGTGTGTGTAAGGGCCTGCCTGCATTCATCTCAGTGGGGGTGTGCAAAGAAGTGTGCTGGCCTCAGTCTAGGGTTCAGGGCCTGCGTTGGTTTCAGTGGAGCACAGAGTCCTGCATCGTTCTCAGCGGGGTGAGCAAATGCCTGTATTGTCCTCCTTGGGGTGTGCAAATGCCTGAGTTTTGTGTATTGGCCTCATTGGGGGTTGTGGAAAAGATTGCATTTTCTTCAGTGGATGATTCTGTGCGTGAATTGGTCACAGTGAGGTGTGCAATATGTCTGTTGGTCCCAGTGGTGATTGCAAAGAGCTTATTGGCCTCTTTGGTGTGTGCAAAGGATTCTCTGTCTCTTTCCTCTTTCCTTACCTCTTCCTCTGCTCCATCTTTCCATCCTCCCCAATCGTCACCAACCCTCCCTTCCTTCTTTCCTTCCTTCCTTTCTTACTTTATTCATTTCCTTCCTTCCTTCCCCTCATATTCCCTCAGATATTCAACCACCCATTCACATAGACTCAGCCCTCAAGCCCGCCTTCCCACCGGGAACCCCCACAGGACAGGGGTAGAACTCTGGGAACTTGGTGGGGTGAAGCGAACCTCAAACCTGACTGGAAAGTAGTAATTCTCGCTGGTGGCTGGGCACAGCAGAAGGAGGAGGAGGAGAAGAAGCCCCATCCTCAGCCCCTGCGCGCCAACTTCCTTTTCCCCATTGGCGAGGCTGGGCCGGAGGCTGATGGCGACAGAATCCGGAAGAAAACAAGAATCCAGGCCAGGTGAGGTACTCAGTGCCCAGTTCTACTTATTATTTTTATTCCCTTATTCCACCGGATATATTTCATTTTATTTATTTTTCAACTCGATTGCCCAATTGGGTAACGAAGTGTAAAGGCCACAGCAGCAAGGCCTTCTTGAATTTTCCGGTTGAAGTGACAGGCAAGGAGTTGCAGAGTTCAGCTTGGAGAATCCAGACCTTCATTTCCCTCCGTCATGGCATTGATTTTTTTCAAGAAAAAATCCCCTTTTTTTGTGGGTCAGGAGGAGAGAATCTAGTTGAGTAGAATATTAGAGAATAGAATAGAATAGAATGGAATAGAATGGAGTAGAATATTCTAGAATACAATAGAATGGAGTAGAATATTCTAGAATACAATAGAAAGGAGTAGAATGGAGTAGAATATTCTAGAAGAGAATAGAATACAATAGAATGGAGTAGAATATTCTAGTATGGAATGGAATAGAATGGAGTAGAATATTCTAGAATAGAATGGAATAGAATAGAATAGGAGTAGAATATTCTACATTAGAATAGAATAGAATAGAATGGAGTGGAATATTCTAGAATAGAATGGAATAGAATAGAATAGGAGTAGAATATTCAAGAATAGAATAGAATGGATGGAACGGAGAAGAATATTCTAGAATACAATTGATTGGAGTAGAATATTCTAGAATAGAGTAGTCTAGAATAGAATAGAATGGAGTAGAATATTCTAGAATAGAATAGAATAGATTGGATTAGAATATTCTAGAATAATATAAAATAGAATAGAAGAGGAGTAGAATATTCTAGAATAGAATGGAATGGAATGGAGTAGAATATTCTAGAATAGAAGAGAATCAAATAGAATCGATTAGAATAGAATGGAATGGAGTGGAATATTCAGGACTCGAATCGAATAGAGTAGAATGGAGTAGAATATTCTAGAATAAAATGGAATCAAATTGATTCGAATAGAATCCAATCGAATAGAATAGAAGAGAATGGAGTAGAATATTCTAGAATAGAATAGAATGGAGTAGAATATTCTACAATAGAATAGAATAGAATGAAGTAGAGTATTGTAGAATAGAATAGAATAGAATGGAGTGGGATATTATAGAATAGAATGCAATAGAATAGAATGGAGTAGTATATTCTACAATAGAATGGAATAGAATGGAGAAGAATATTCCAGAATATTCTAGAATAGAATGGAAAAGAATAAAATGCATTAGAATATTCTAGAGTATTCTAGAATAGAATAGAATAGAATAGGAGTAGAATATTCTAGAATAGAATGGAATGGAATGGAATCGAATGGAGTAGAATATACTAGAATAGAATGGACTGCAGTAGAATATTATAGAATAGAATAGAATAGAATAGAATGGAGTAGAATATTGTAGAATAGAATGGAATGGAATGGAATTGAATGGAGTAGAATATTCTAGAATGGAATGGAATAGAATGGAGTAGAATACTACAGAATATTCTAGAATTTAATGGAATAGAATAGAATGGAGTAGAATATTCTAGAATAGAATAGAATGGAGTAGAATGGAGTATAATACTCGAAAAGAGAATGGATTGGAGTAGAATATTCTAGAATACAATAGAATGGAGTAGAATATTCTAGAATGGAAGAGAATGGAAAGGAATGGAATTAAATGGAGTAGAATATTATAGAATAGAATAGAGTGGAAAGGAATGGAATGGAGTAGAATATTCTAGAATAGAATAGAATGGAGTAGAATATTCTAGAGTATAATGGAATAGAATACAATGGAGTAGAATGTTCTAGAATAGAATGCAATAGAATGGATTAGAATATTCTAGAATAGAGTAGAATGGAGTAGAATATTCCAGAAGAGAATAGAATAGAATTGAGAAGAATATTCTAGAATAGAATGGAATAGAAGAGAATAGGAGTAGAATACAACAAAATAGAATAGAATAGAATAGAATAGAATAGAATAGAATAGAATGGAGTGGAATATTCTAGAATATAATGGAATAGAATAGAATAGAAGTAGAATATTCAAGAATAGAATAGAATAGAATGGATAGAACGGAGAAGAATATTCTAGAATAGAATTGATTGGGGTAGAATATTATAGAATAGAATAGTATAGAATATAATATAATAGAATAGAATAGAATAGAGTAGAATATTCTAGAATAGAATAGAAGAGATTGGAGTAGAATATTCAACAATAGAATAAAATAGAATAGTCTAGAATAGAATAGAATGGAGTAGAATATTCTAGAATAGAATAGAATAGATTTGATTAGAATATTCTAGAATAGAAAAAATAGAATAGAAGAGGAGTAGAATATTCTAGAATAGAATAGAATGGAATGGAGTAGGATATTCTAGAATAGAAGAGAATCAAATAGAATCGAATAGAATACAATGGAATGGAGTCGAATATTCTGGAATCGAATCAAATAGAGTAGAATGGAGTTGAATATTCAAGAATAAAATGGAATCAAATCGATTCGAATAGAAACCAATCGAATCCAATCGAATAGAATAGAATTGAAGAGAATGGAGTAGAATATTCGAGAAGAGAATAGACTGGAGTAGAATATTCTACAATAGAATAGAATAGAATGGAGTAGAGTATTCTAGACTACAATGGAATAGAATATAATAGGAGTAGAATATTCTAGAATAGAATAGAATGGAGTAGAATATTCTAGAATATAATGGAATAGAATGGAATGGAATGGAGTAGAACATTCTAGAATATAATACATTGGAGTAGAATATTCTAGAATAGAATAGAATAGAATAGAATAGAATGGAATGGAGTAGAATATACTAGAATAGAATAGAATGGAGTGGAGTAGAATATTCTAGAATAGAATGGAGTAGAATATTCTAGAATAGCAAAGAATAGAATGGAATGGAATGGAGTAGAATATTCTAGAATAGAATGGATTGGAGAAGAATATTCTAGAATAGAATAGAATGGAGTAGAATATTCTAGAATAGAATAGAATAGAATGGAATGGAATGGAGTAGATTATTCTAGAATAGAATAGAATGGAGTAGAATATTCTAGAATAGAATAGAATCGAGTAGAATGGAGTAGAATATTCTAGAACAGACTAGAATAGAATGGAGTAGAATATTCTAGAATGGAAAAGAATAGAATGGGGTAGGATATTCTAGAATAGAATGGAAAGAATAGAATGGAGTAGAATATTCTAGAATAGAATGGAATAGAATAGAGTAGAATATTCCAGAATAGAATAAAATGGAGTAGAATATTCTAGAATAGAACAGAATTGAGTAGAATATTCCAGAGTAGAAGAGAATGGAATGGAATCAAATGGAGTAGAATATTCTAGAATAGAATGGATTGGAGTAGAATATTGTAGAATAGAATAGAATAGAATGGAGTAGAATAATCTCGAATAGAATGGAATGGAGTAGAATACTCTCGAATAGAATGGAATGGAGTAGAATATTCTAGAATAGAATAGAATATTATAGAATAGAATAGAATGGAGTAGAATATTCCAGAATAGAATAGAATAGAATGGAGTAGAATATTCTAGAATGGAATAGAATGGAGTAGAATATTTTAGAATAGAATAGAATAGATTGGAGTAGAATATTCTAGAATAGAATGGAGTAGAATATTCTAGAATAGAATAGATAAGAATGGAATCGAATGGATTAGAATATTCTAGAATAGAATGGATTGGAGTAGAATATTCTAGAATAGGAAAGAATAGACAAGAATGTAGTAGAATAATCTAGAATAGAATGGAATGGAGTAGAATATTCTAGAATAGATTAGAATATTCTAGAAGAGAATAGAATGGAGTAGAATATTCCAGAATAGAATAGAATAGAACTGAGTAGAATATTATAGTATAGAATAGAATAGAAGTGAGTAGGAGTAGAATATTCTAGAATAGAATGGAATGGAATGGAGTAGAATACTCTAGAATAGAATAGAATGGAGTAGAATATTCTAGAATAGAATAGAATGGAGTAGAATATTCTAGAATGGAATAGAATGGATTAGAATGGAGTAGAATATTCTAGAATAGAACAGAATAGAATAGAATAGAATAAAATGGAGTAGAATATTCCAGAATAGAGTGGAATAGAATGGAGTAGGATATTCTCGAATGGAATAGAAAGGAGTAGAATGGAGTAGAATATTCTAGACTATAATGGAGTAGAATATTCTAGAATAGAATGGAGTAGAATATACTAGAATAGAATAGAATGGAGTAGAATATTCTAGAATAGAATAGAATAGAATGGAGTAGAATATTCTAGAATAGAATAGGAGTAGAATATTCTAGAATAAAATAGAATGGAGAAGAATTGTTTAGAATATTCTAGAATGGAATGGAATAGAATGGAGTAGGATATTCTAGAATAGAATGGAATAGAATAGAATAGAATGGAGTAGAATATTCTAGAATATATTAGAAAGCAGTAGAATATTCCCGAATAGAATAGAATGGAATGGAGTAGAATATTCGAGAATAGAATAGAATAGAATGGAGTAGCATATTATAGAATAGAATAGATTAGAATTGAGTAGAATATTCAAGAATAGAATGGAAGAGAATGGCGTAGGATATTGTAGAATAGAATGGAATAGATTAGAATAGAATGGAGTACAATATTCTAGAATAGAATAGAATGCAGTACAACATTCCAGAATAGAATAGAATGGAGTACAATATTCTAGAATAGAACAGAATGCAGTAGAATATTCCAGAAAGGAATAGAATGGATTGGAGTAGAATATTCCAGAATAGAATAGAATAGAATGGAGTAGAATATTATAGTAAAGAATAGAATAGAATAGAATAGAATAGGAGTAGAATATTAGAGAATAGAATAGAATGGAGTAGAATATTCTAGAATGGAATAGAATGGAGTAGACTTGAGTGGAATATTCTAGAATATAATGGAATAGAATGGAGTAGGATATTCTATAATGGAATGGAATAGAATAGAATAGATTGGAGTAGAATATACTGAAATAGAATGGAATAAAATAGAATAGTAGAATATTCTAGAATAGAATAGAATAGAATGGAGTAGAATATTCTAAAATGAATGGAATGGAATGGAATGGAATTTAATGGAATGGAGTAGAATATTCTAGAGTAGAATAGAATGGAGTAGAATATTCTAGAATAGAATAGAATCGATTGGAGTAAAATATTCTAGAATAGAATCGAATGGAGTAGAATATTCTAGAATAGAATAGAATAGAATAAAATGGAGTAGAGAATGGAATATAATAGAATAAAATGGAATAGAATATTCGATAATAGAATGGAATCGATTGGAGAAGAATATTCAAGAATAGAATGGAATTGAATGGAGTAGAATATTCCAGAGTATTCTAGAATAGAATGGAATAGAATAGAATAGAATGGAGTAGAATATTCTACAATAGAATACAAGGTAGTAGAATATTCTAGAATAGAATAGAATGGAATAGAATATTCTAGAATTGAATAGAATACAATAGTATAAAATGGAGTAGAATATTCGATAATAGAATGGAATCGATTGGAGAAGAATATTCAAGAATAGAACGGAATTGAATGGAGTAGAATATTCCAGAGTATTCTAGAATAGAATGGAATAGAATAGAATAGAATGGAGTAGAATATTCTATAATAGAATTCAAGGTAGTAGAATATTCTAGAATAGAATAGAATGGAATAGAATGGAGTAGAATATTCTAGAATAGAATAGAATACAATAAAATAAAATGGAGTACAATATTCGATAATGGAATGGAATCGATTGGAGAAGAGAGCCATTGAAAACAGTTCAATTCCTCCCCTGTCCACTGGGTGGCAGAAGAGTTCTCTGGTATCCGAATTCCAACGTGCTGGCAGAATGTCATGCACACAAATGGCCACTGGGTGGCAGCAGAGAGCTACAGAGAGCAGTCAATTCCTCTATTTTCCACAGGGTGGCGCTAAAGATCTTGTTTCCCAGACTCCAAGTTCAAGCCCCAGACCCTGAGTTCAAGGCCCAGACCTGAGTTCAAGGCCCAGACCCTGAGTTCTAGGGCCAGACCTGAGTTCGAGGCACAGACCGAAATTCCATGCGTAGGTATTGAGTTCAAGCTACACAGCTGAGTTCAAGGCCTAGATCTGGGGTTCAAGCCCCAGGCCCTGAGTTCCAGACCCAAACCTGAGTTCAAGTCCCAGGCCCTAAGTTCAAGGTCCAAACTTGATTTCAAGACTCAGGGCCCGAGTTCAAGGCCTAGGTCCTGAGTTCAAAGGCCAGGCCCCAAGTTTAAGGCCCAGACCTGAGTTCAAAGCCAGAACTGAGTTCGTGGCCCAGGGAACAAGATCAAGGCCCAGACGCTAAGTTCAAGGCCCAGAACAGAGTTCAAGGCCCAAACCTGAAATTAAGGCCCAAGCCACGAGTTTAAGTACCAGGACTGGAATTCCAGGCCCAGGCCCTGAGTTCAAGGCCAAGGCCACGAGTTCAAGGCCTGATTTCAAGTCCCAGGGCCCAGGTTCTACACCAAGGCTTCATGTTCAGGACACAAAATCCAAGTTCAAGGCCAAGGCCCTGAGTTCAAGGCCTGAGTACAAGGTCGAGGCCACGAGATCTAGGCCCAGGCTTTAAGGTCAAAGCCCACACCAGAGTACCAGGCCCAGACCTGGAATTGAAGGCTCAGGTCCAATTTCAAGGCCCATACCTGAGCTCAAGGCCCAGCCCTGTGTTCAAGGCCAGACCTGAGTTCAAGGCCAAGGCTCCCAGTTTAAGGCCCAACCTGAGTTCAAGGCCCTGATCTGGAGTTCAAGACCCAGGCCCTGAGTTCAAGACCCAGACTTGAGTGCAAGGCCAAGGCTGCGGGTTTGAGGCCTGAGTTCAAGGCCTTGGCCACCAGTTCAATGCAAAGACCTTAGTTGAAGGCCAAGACCATGAATTCAAGGCCCAAGGGAACTGAGTTCAAGGACCAAACCCTGAGTTCAAGGCCCAGGATAAACGTCCAAGGCCCAGGCCTGAGTTCAAGTCCCAGGCCCAAACCCGAGTTCAAGGTCCAGATATGGGGCTCAAGGCCCAGGACCTTAGTTTAAGGCCCAGGCCTAGAGTTCAAGTCCCAGGCCCCAAGTTGAAGTTCGAGGCCCTAAGTTTAAGGCCCAAACCCCAGATCAAGTCCCAGATCTGGAGTTCAAGGTCCAGACCCAAGTTCAAGACCCAAACCCTGAGTACAAGTACCAGGCCCAGATTTCCAGGCCCAGGCTCTGAATTCAAGGCCAATGCCTCGAGTTCAAGGCCCAGGACCCTTGTTCAAGGGTCAGACCTGACTTCAGGGCCCTACCCTGAGTTCAAGGCCTAGACCTGGGTTCAAGGCTAAGTCCCCAAGTTCAAGGCCTGTGTTCAAGGCCTAGGTCCCGAGTTCTAGGCCCAGGCTTCAAGTTCAAGGCCAAGACAATGAGTTCAAGGCCCACAACTGAGTTCAAGTCCCAGGCCTGGAGTAGAAGGCTCAGGCCTAATTTCAAGGCCCAGGCCCTGTGTTCAAGGCCCAGCCCTGTTTCCAAGGCCTGACCTGACTTCAAGGCCAAGGCTGTTGTTTAGAGGCCTGGGTTCCATGCCTGGGCCACCATTTCAAGGCTAAGAACTTAGTTCAAGGCCCAGGCCATGAGACAAGGCTCAAGGACACTGAGCTCAAGGCCCCGGCCCTGAGTTCCAGGCCCAGACCTGAGTTCAAGGACCAGGCCGGAATTTCCAGGCCCAGGCCCCGAGTTCAAGGCCATGGCCCCTAGTTCAAAGCCCAGGACACAAGTTCAAGGGTCAGACCTGACTTCTAGGCCCAGCCACTGAGTTCAAGGCCCAGCCCTGAGTACAAGGCTGAGACCTGAGTTCAAGGCAAAGGCCGTGAGTTCACAGCCTGAGTTCAAGACCCAGCCCCTGAGTTCAGGCCAAGGCCCCCAGTTCAAGGCCCAGGACACTAATTCAAGGGTCAGACCTGACATCAAGGCCCAGCCCTGAGTTCTAGGCCCAGACCTGAGTTCAAGGCAAAGGCCGTGAGTTCAAGGCCCAGGCCCTGAGTTAAAGGCCCAGGCTCCAAGTTCTAGGTCCAGGATCGTAGTTCAAGGCCCAGACCATAGTTGAAGGACCAAGCCCCGAGTTCAAGTACCAGGTCTGGAATTCCAGGCCCAGGCCCCAAGTTCAAGCCAAAGGCCCCAAGTTCAAGGCCCAGGACCCAAGTTCAAAGGTCAGACCTGACTTCAAGGCCCAGCCCTGACTTCAAGGCACAGATCTGGTGTGTACAAGGCCCAGACCCTGAGTTCAAGGCCCAGGCCCTGAGTTCATGGCCCAGACTTGAGTTCAAGACCCAGACCCTGAGTGCAAGGTCCCGGTCCTGAGTTCAAGGCCCAGGCTCCGAGTTCAAGGCCTAGGCCCTGCCTTCAAGGCCCAAACCTGAGTTCAAGGTCCAGATCTGGAGTTCAAGTCCAAGACCTTACTTCAAGGCCCAGGCTGTGAGTTCAAGCCCCAAGGACACTGAATTCAAGGCCCAAACCCGAGTTCAAGGTCCAGGCCCCGAGTTCAAGGCCCAGGATCCAAGTTGAAGACCCAGACCCCCAGTTCAAGGCCCAGGCTCTGAGTTGTAGGGCCAGACCTGAGTTCAAGGCAAATGCCAGAGTTCAAGGCAGGGGTTCAAGGTTCAGGCCCAAGTTCAAGGCCCAGGCTCCAAGTTCAAGGCCCAGGATCCATGTTCAAGGCCAAGACCCGAGTTCCAGGCAAGTACCAGGCCCAGATTTCCAGGCCCAGGCCCTGAGTTCAAAGGCCAAGCCCCAAGTTCAAGACCTAGGACTCAAGTTCAAGGGTCAGACCTGATGTCAAGGCCTTACCCTGAGTTCAAGGCCCAGACCCGAGTTCAAGGCCAAGGCTTGGAGTTCAAGTCCTGAGTACAAGCTCCAGGCCCCTAGTTCTAGGCCCAGGCTTGTAGTTCAGGACCAGGCCTCGAGTTCCAAAGACCAGGCCCTGAGTGCAAGGACCAGGCCTGGAGTTCCAGGCCCAGGCTCCGAGTTAAAGGCCCAGGCTTCAAGTTCAAAGCCCAGACAATGAGTTCAAGGCCCACAGCAGAGTTCCAGGCCCAGGCCTGGAGTTGAAGGCTCATGCCCAATTTCAAGGACCAGGCTGGGCGTTCTAGGCCCAGCCCTGTATTCAAGGCCAGACTTGAGTTCAAGTCCAAGGCCCCGAGTTTAAGGCCCAACCTGAGTTCAAGGCCCATATCTGGAGTTCAAGAGCCAGGCCCCGAGTTCAAGGCCCAGACCTGAGTGCAAGGCCAAGGCTGTGGGTTCGAGGCCTGAGTTCAAGGCCTTGGCCACCTGTTCAATGCAAAGACCTTAGTTGAAGGCCCAGGCCATGAGTTCAAGGCCCAAGGGAACTGAGTTCAAGGACCAGACCCCGAGTTCAAGGCCCAGGATAAATGTCCAAGGCCCAGACCTGAGTTCAAGACCCAGGGCCTGACTTCAAGGCCCAAACCCGAGTCCAAGGTCCAGATCTGGACTTCAAGGCCCTGGACCTTAGTTTAAGGCCCAGGCCTAGAGTTCAAGTCCCAGGCCCCAAGTTGAAGTTCGAGGCCCTAAGTTTAAGGCCCAGACCCAAGTTCAAGGTCCAGATCTGGAGTTCAAGGCCCAGAACCGAGTTCAAGGCCCAAGCCCCGAGTACAAGTACCAGGCCCGGATTTCCAGGCTCAGGCTCTGAATTCAAGGCCAAGGCCCCGAGTTCAAGGCCCAGGACCCTTGTTCAAGGGTCTGACCTGACTTCAAGGCCCTACCCTGAGTTCAAGGCCCAGACCTGGGTTCAAGGCCAAGTCCCCAAGTTCAAGGCCTAACCCTGAATTCTAGGCCCAGGCTTCAAGTTCAAGGCCCAGACAATGAGTTCAAGGCCCACAACTGAGTTCAAGGCCCAGGCCTGTTGTAGAAGGCTCAGGCCCAATTTCTATGCCCAGGCCCTGTGCTCAAGGCCCACGCCCTGTGCTCAAGGCCCCACCCTGTTTCCAAGGCCTGACCTGACTTCAAGGCCAAGGATGTTGTTTAGAGGCCTGGGTTCCATGCCTGGGCCACCATTTCAAGGCTAAGACCTTAGTTCAAGGCCCAGGCCCTGAATTCCAGGCCCAGATCTGAGTTCAAGGACCAGGCGGGGAGTTCCAGGCCCAGAATCCAAGTTCAAGGCCAAGGCCCCCAGTTCAAGGCCCAGGACCCAAGTTCAAGGCTCAGACTTGACTTCTAGGCCCAGCCCTGAGTACAAGGCAAAGGCTGTGAGTTCAAGGCCTGAGTTCAAGGCCCAGGCCCTGAGTTCAAGGTCCAGGCTTCAAGTTCAAGGCCCAGGATCGTAGTTCAAGGCCCAGGCCATAGTTCAAGGCCCAAGCCCCGAGTTCAAGTACCAGGTCTGGAATTCCAGGCCCAGGCCCCAAGTTCAAGCTGAAGGTCCCGAGTTCAAGGCCCAGGACCCAAGTTCAAAGGTCAGACCTGAGTTCAAGGCCCAGCCCTGAGTCCAAGGCCACGGCTGCAAGTTCAAGGCCTGAGTTCAAGGCCCAGTCCCTGAGTTCTAGTCCCAGACTTCATTCAAGGCTGAGACAATCACTTCAAGGCCCATACCTGAGTTCAAGGCACAGGCAGTAGGTTCAAGGCCTGAGTTCAAGGCCTAGGCCACCAGTTCAAGGCCAAGACCTTAGTTCAAGTCCCAGGCCATGAGGTCAAGGTCCAAGGACACTGTGTTCAAGGCCCAGGCCCCGAGTTCAAGGCCCACATCTCAGTTCAAGGCCCAGGCCCCTAGTTCAAGGCCCAGGATACAAGTTCAAGACCCATACCCCAGTTCAAGGCCCAGGCCCTGAGTTCAAGGTCCAGGCCCCGAGTTCAATGCCATGACCTGTTCAAGGCCCAGACCATGAGTTCAAGGCCCAGATGTGGAGTTCAAAGCCCTGGCCCAAGTTCACGGCCACGGCCCGTGATCAAGTCCCAGGCCCTGAGTTCAAGGACCAGGCCTGGAGTTTCGGGCCCAGGCCCTGAGTTCAAGGCCAAGGCCTCGAATTCAACCCAACTTCAAGGGTCAGACCTGACTTCAAGGCTATAACCTGAGTTCAAGGCCCACACTTGTGTTCAAGGCCAAGGTTAGGAGTTCAAGGCTGATTTCAAGGCCCAGGCCCCGAGTTCAAGGCCCAGACTTGAGTTCAAGACCCAGACCCTGACTTCAAGGTCCAGGTCCTGAGTTCAAGGCCCAGGATCCGAGTTCAAGGACTAGGCCCTGAGTTCATGGCCCAGACCTGAGTTCAAGGCCCAGGCCCTAAAGTCATGGCACAAATTTGAGTTCAAGAGCAGACCTCAGTTCAAGGCCCAGGCCCTGAGTTCAAGACCCAGGCTCCAAGTTCAAAGCCCAGGATCCAAGTTGAAGGCCCAGACCTGAGTTCAATGTCAAGGCCCCAAGTTCAAGGCCCAAACCCGAATTCTAAGCCCAGATCTGGAGTTGAAGACACAGGACCTTAATTTAAGGCCCAGGCCTGGAGTTCAATGCTCAGGCCCCAGGTTCAAGGTCCCTGACCCCAATTTAATACTTGAGTTCAAGGCCCAGATCTGGAATTCAAGGGCCTGGCCTGGAGTTCCAGGCCCAGGCCAAAACTTCAAGGCCAAGGCCCGGAGTTAAAGGCCAAGTACCCAAGTTCAAGGGTCAGACCTGAATTCAATTCCAGCCCTAAGTTTGAGGACCAGACCTGAGTTCAAGGCCAAGGCCCAGAATTCAAGACCCTGGCTTATGTAACTAATAATCTATCTATTTCTGTAACTATCTCCCTATTTATGTAACTATGTTTGTATGTAATGATATATCTATATAACTATCCACCTATCTACCTACCTATCTATCTGCCTATCTATCTATCTGTCTATCTATCTATCTATCTATCTATCTATCTATCTATCTACCTATCTATCTGTCTATGTAACTATCAATCTAACTAATTGTCTATCGATCTACAATCAGTCTATGTAACTATTTATATATCTACCCCCCTATATGAATAACTATCTATCTATCTTTCTAAGTATCTAACTATCCTTCTATGAAACTATTTACCTAATTAAGTATCTATCTATGTAACTATCTATCTAGCTATCTATCTAGATATCTTGCTAATTAACTGTCTAACTCTCTATCCAATTATCTCTCAATGTAAATATCTATCTATCTTTCTATGTATGTAAATATCTACCTATCTATTTAACTATTCTGGTATGTAATTGGTTATCTATGTAACTATCTACCTATCTATCGTTCTACCTATCTATCTAAGTTTCTGTCTAATTATATATCTAACTCTCAATGACTGTCTGTATGTATGTATGTATATATGTATGTATGTATATATGTATGTATCTATCTATTTTTGTAACTACCTATCTAATTATCTATCTCTCTAACAATCTATCTTTGTATCTATCATCTATCTATCTATCTATCTTCCTATCTGAATAACCATTTATCTATCTAGCTATCTCTATCTCTCTATCTATTTCTCTATCTATCTATCAATCTATCTATCTATCTAAATATTTATCTATGTCTCAATCTAACTAATTATCTATCTCGATCCATCCACACAACCATCCCTCCACCCATACATACATCGATGAATCCACCCATCCATCCTTCTGTCCATCCATCTGTCCATCCATCTACCCACCCATCCATCCAACCATCCACCCATCGAATCATCCAATCATCCTTTCGTCTGTCCACCCATTCATCCACCCTTCCAATCATCCATCCAGCTACCCACCCACACATCCATCCATCCTCATACCTGCTCACCCACCCACCTACTGAACTGCATACAATCCAACAAACCCACCTCCCTACCTCTCTACCTACATTCCATTCTACCACCAAAACTACCTACTTACCTACCTTCCTATATATTTATCCATTCATCCACCCATCCACCCATCCTCAAATCCATTCATCCATTCATCCATCTGTCCATCCACCAATCCATCCATCCATCCTCCCTTTCATTCAAATATCCATTCACCAACCCATCCATACATCTAACCGTGCATCTATCTAGCCATCCATCTGTCCACTTAACAAAACATCCCTCCAATGACCCGTCCAAGCATGCATGCATGCATGTGCATGCATGCATCCATCCACAAATCCATCCATCCATCCTATCAATGAACCATTCATCTCATCTACCTATCCACCCATCCATTCATCCATCCATTCACACACCTACATATCCACCCTCCCAATGGTCTACCTACACATCCATCCACCCAGCCATCCACCTATGCATCCAACCATCCACCTTTCCATGTTGGAAAGTGAACTCTAATCCTCACACATCACCCAGCCACAGAATCAATGCCCAGTGCATCCACCATAAAATCAGATTCCTGGATCCGGATGGCAGATGGGATCAATGAACTGGAAATAACACTTCATTGTGTGTGTGATGTGACAGGTCATACACACATCAATGCCAACAGGCCCAACTTCCCCTTGGCCAGCCCGCCATGACTCCGTTATAGACTCAGCCCTCAAGCCCACCTTCCTGCCGGGCTTCCTGCCCAACAGCACCAGGGAAACCCGATACTCAGTGGGATGAAGCTCACCTCAAACCTGACTGGCAGGTTGTCATATGCGCTGGTGGCCATGCACAGCAGAAGGAAGAGGAGGAGGAGAAACCCAAACCTCATCCCCTGTGTCCCAACTTCCTTTTTCCGGTTGGCAAGGCTGGGCTGGAGGCCAATGGCGTCGGAATCCGGAAGAAGATAGGAATCCAGGCCAGGTGAGGTGCTCAGCGCCCAGTTCTACTTATTATTTGTATTTCCTTATTGCACTGGATATGTTTTATTTTATTTATTTTTCCACTTCATTGCCCAATGGTTTAATGAAGCTTAAAGGTCACAGCAGCAAGGCCTTGCAGAATTTTCCAGCTGAAGTGACAGGCCGGGAGCCACCTGGGCCTCAGCGTGGAGAATTCACTCCTTCATTTCCCCATGTCACGGCATTGATTTTTCTTTTGAAAAAATCCCCGTTTATTGTGGGTCAGGCGGGGAGAGAACCTCGTTGCATAGACGAGTTGTGCAGTGCAGTGATGGAAAATCATGATGGTCACTTCCTGGTGGTGTTTAGAGGTGGCTTGCAATCCAGTATGTTCTTCTGTGATGTAGGATATCAATACATTTAATATATCTCAAAAAGAGGGAAATATATCAATATCTATCTAAATACTTTTCTATCCTCTATTTAATTATCCATGCCCCCAGCCCCCCACCAATCCTCCTATCCATCCATCCATCCAGGCAGCCAGCCATCCATCCAAGCACCCATCTACCCACCTACCCACGCATTCAACCTTCCAACCATACACCCACCCATCAATCCACACACCCACCCATCCATCCAACCATCTATGAACCTACCTGTCTTTCCATCCACCCACCCACCCACCTATCCCCCTACCCATAAACTCACCATCCACCCACCCTTTCATCCACCCATCCATCCATCCACCCACCCCTTCACCCACCCATCCATCCCCTCATTCACCCACCTATCCAACTATCTGTGTATCCACGGGGGCTTCTGTCCATTGTTCCAAGAATTTAACCATCTATGCAACCTATTATGCACCCATTCAACCACCTAGACACCCACGCTTCCAAATGCCCATCTCTCCATTGCTGGTCTCTCTCTGTGTCTCTGTCTGTCTATCCTATCTATCTAACCATCAATCTATCTATCTATCTATCTATCTATCTATCTATCTATCTATCTACCATTTTTCTATCCATTTATCCATCCAACCACCCATTCAACCATCCATCATCCATCCACCAAATCATCTATCCCTCGCCCCCCAAGCATCTGCCTGTCTGTCCTTTCTTCTGACTACCATCCATCCGTCTGTCTGTCTCTCTATCTGAGTGTGTCTCTCTACCCATTTCTCCTTCAATCTGTCTATACATCTATTTGTCCATCCTTCCACCCACCCAACCAGCTATCCACCCATCCATCCATCTATTTGTCTAGCCAGCATCTGTCTATCTTTCTATCTATCTAACCACCTAACACCCTCTTTATCTATCCATAAAACTACCCATCTGTCTACACATCTGTCCATCAGTCTAGGTATCTATCTACCTCACAATCTTTCTATCCAAAAATCTATGTAACGATCTCTTATCTGTTTATACATATAACTATCTATGTATCTATGTAACTATATTTGTATGTATCTGTCCAACTATCTACCTATCTACCTACTTTGCTATCCATGTAACTTTCTAACTATGTAAATAACTAACTCTCAAAGTAACTATCTATGTAACTAATTATTTATCTATCTACCAATCTATCCATGAAGCTATCACTTTATCCATATACCTAACTGTATAACTACCTATCTTTCTAGGTATCTATCTGTCTGTTTATGTAACCATCTATCTAACTATGTATTTCCCTATCAATGTACCTATCTAACTATGTAACTATCTATCTCTCTTTCTCCATCTATATATGTAATTATCAAGCTAATTATCTATCTTTCTAAAAATCTATTTATCTATCAGTCAATCTAACTTTGTATATATATATATATATATATATATATATATATATATATAGCTAAATGACTATGTATCTAACTATCTAATTTCGTATTTACTAGGTATCAATCTCTATCTCTACCTATGTAACTATCTATATAACAATGTATCTATCTATCTATATAACTATCTACCTATGTATCTAGATACCGAACAAAATGCTATCTATCTATCTAACTCTCTAATTATATAGCTATGAAAATATCCATTTCTTTAACTATCTACCTATCTATGTAAAAGATTTGTATGTAAATATATATCTAACTATCAACCTACCTGCCTACCTATCTATATATCTAACTTTCTATCTAATTATGTATCTAACTAAATCTCAATGTATCTATGTATATATGTATGTATGTATGTATGTATTTATATATGGATGTATGTGTATATGTATGTGTGTATGTATGTAAGTATTTATGTAAGTATGTAGGTATGTATATATCTAGCTGTCTGTCTGTCTATCTATCTATCTATCTAGCTATCTATGTGTCTAGCAATGTAACTATATATCTAAGTATGCATTGATCTGTCTATTTAACTGTCTAGCTATCTTGCTAACTGTCTGTCAGACAGTCTAACTCTCAATCTATCTAATTATCTATCTATGTAACTATGATTCTATTAATATATACATAACTGTCTACCCATGTATTTAAATATCTTTCTATGTAAATATCTATCTATTTATCTATGTAACTATCTAGCTACGTATCTATCCATCTAACTTTCTACCTATGTATCTAACTAAATCTCATTGTATTTATGTACCCATCTATGTATCTATGTTTCTATCTATGTATCTATCTATTTATCTAACTATCTACAAATCTATCTATGAATCTACCTATGTATTTGTATATATACCTATGTGTATAACTACCTATCCAAATATCTAAGTATATATCCTTCTGGATATCTATCTCTCTGTATATCTATGTAACTATCTATCTAATTATCTACCAATCAATATACCTATCTATCTATGTAACTACCTATCTAGCTATCTAGCTAACTCTCTATCTAACTATCTAACTCTCAATCCAATTATCTATCTATATAACTATCGAACTATCTATCTAATTCTGTAACTATCTACCTATATATGTAACTAACTTTGTATGTAACTATTTGTCTAACTATCTACATATGTGTCTTCCTACCTATGTATATACCTAACTTTCTATCTAACTATGTGTCTAACTCAATGTCATTGTATGTATGTATGTATGTATGTCTGTATCCATCAATCTAGAGATCCCTGTCAAAAATCCCAACTGCTGGAAGAATGTCATGCACACCAAACTCCACTGGGTGGCAGCAGAGATCTACAGAAAGCAGTCAATTCCCCTCTTGGCCACACGGTGGCAGCAGAGAGCGACAGAAAGAATTCAGTTCCTCTCTTGCCCACAAGGTGGCAGTAGAGATTGATGCTCCCATAATACCAGCCTCCAGGTAGGAAGGTAAGCCCAGGAAACCCTGCTGAAAAACACTGGGGAAGTGGTCCAGCGGTAGAGTGCTTGCCTTGCATGTAAGCAGCCGCAGGTTGAATTCCCGGGTCAGGAGAATCGTGGTTCTTCATTCTCTGTGTGATGGAGGACCAACATGGTAGCATTAGAATGCCATCATAGATACAGGAAGCAGGGAATGCTGGCATTTCCTTTCTTTTTGTTTTTATTGTCAGTCCTGGGTCTTAGACTCAGGGCCTGAGCACTGTCCCTGGCTTCTTCTGGCTTAAAGTTAGCATTGTATCACCTGAGCCACAGTGCCACTGCCTTCATTTTCTGTGTATGTCGGGATGGGGAATTGAACTCATGGCTTCATGCATGCAAGGCCAGCACTGTACCACTAGGCCACATTCCCAGCCTCTCCCAGTGGGATTTTCTGTGCTTAACTTCCTAGCTGGAGCTTGGAATTCTGGGAACAAAGATCTCTACTGCTACCCTGTGGCCGAGGGAGGAATTGTGTAAGATTAAAAGTGACTATCTGGCGCCTCCCAGTGGAATTTGGTGCTCGTGGCTGGATGTCATACACACATATTTCCACCGGGTGGCACCCAAGAGCCACCGATTGCAGCGCAATTCCTCCCTTGTCCACTGGGTGGCAGCAGAGATCTCTGTTCCCATTATCCCAACCTGCTGGCAGGATGTCATGGGCACCAAACTACACTAGGTGGAGCTAGAGTGCTACTGAAATATAGCGCAATTCTGCTCTTGTCCACAGGGCGGCAGTAGAGATCAACAGGAAGCAGTCAAACTCCACTGGGTGGCAGCAGAGAGCTGCAGAAAGCAGTTATTTCCCATATTGGCCACAGGGTGGCAGTAGCGATCTACAGAATCCCAACCTCTAGTCAGAAAGTTAAGCCCAGGAAACCCTGCTGAAAAGCACTGGGGAGGTGGCCTAGTGGATGAGCGCTCACCCTACATACACGCAGTCTGGGTTCGATTCCCAGGGCAGGAAAACCATGGTTCTTCATTCTCTTTGTGGTGGAGAACATACACAGTAACCTTGGCATGCCGCTCTAGAGGCTCACACCACCACGAGCACAGGAAGGGGGGATTGCTGGCATTTCGTTTCTTTTTGTTCTGATTGCCAGTCCTGGGGCTTGAACTCAGGGCCTGAGCGCTGTCCCTGGCTTCTTTTGGCTCAAGTCTAACACTCTGCCACTTGAGCCACAGCGCCACTCCCTTCTTTTTCTGTGTATGTCGGCCTAGGGAATCGAACCCAGGGCTTCATGCATGCGAGGCCAGCACTGTACCACTAGGCCACATTCCCAGCCTCTCCCAGTGGGATTTTCTGTGCTTCAATTCTTTGCTGGAGCTTGGGATTCTGGGAACAGAGATCTCTACTGCAATCTGTGGTCAAGGGAGGAATTGCATAAGTTTGAAAGTAACTCTCTGGCGCCACCCAGTGGAATTTGATGCTCATGGCATCCTGCCAGCCGATTGGAATTCTGGGAACAGGTATCTCTACTGCCACCCTGTGGTCAAGGGAGGAATTGTGGTGATTTGCATAGATCTCTAGCCCCACCTTGTGGATATTTATGGTATAACATCCTGCAACAAGTTTGGAATTCTGGGAAATGAGATCTCTACTGCCACCTTGTGGACATGAGGGAAATTTGCTGCTTTCAGTAGATCTCTGCTGCCACCCAGTGGAGAATACATACATAGCATCCAGGGACAAGCTAGTCATTCTGGGAAATGCTCTCTCTGCTGCCACCTTGTGGACAGGACAGGAAGTACTTCGTGGGGCCTGAAGGGGGCCTGCCATCCACCTTCATTATTAAAGCTTTCTGAGCAAAGCTAACGGTTGCCAACATGGAGATCCAATCATGCGCATCAAATTCCACTGGGTGGCGCACTTACCCGATTCTTCCCTCAGCCACAAGTTGGCAGTAGAGATCTCTGTTTCCAGAATTACAAGCACTAGCCAGGACGTTAAGCACAGAAAATCCCACTGGGAGAGGCAGGGAATGTGGCCTAGTGCTACAGTGCTGGCCTCGCATGCATGAAGATCTGGGTTCGATTCCCCAGCCCGACACACACAGAAATTGAAGCGAGTGCTGCTGTGGCTCAAGTGGTAGAGTGCTAGCCTTGAGCCAAAAGAAACCAGGGACAGTGCTCAGACCCTGAGTTCAATCCCCAGGACTGGAAAACAGAAAACAAAAAAGCAAGGAAATGCCAGCATTCCCCCTTCCTGTGCTCCTGGTGGTTTGAGCGTCTATGGCGTCATGCCAAGAGTACCATGTTGGTTCTCCACTACAAAAGGAATGAAGAAGCATGATTCCCCAGACCCAGGAATCGAACCCAGGGCTGCATGCATGCAAGGCGAGTGCTCTACCACTAGGCCACATCCCCAGTGCTCTTCAGCATTGTTTCTTGGGCTTAATATCCTGCCTTGTAGCAGAGATCTCTACTGCCACTGTGTGGCCACGAGGGGTATTGACTGCTTTCTTTAGCTCTCTGCTGCCACCCAGTGGAGTTTGGTGTTCATGACATCCTGCCAGCAGGTAGGAATCATGGAAACATAGATCTCTGTTGCCACCCAGTGGACAAGGGAGGAATTGCGCTGCTTTCCTTTGTCTCTGGTGCCATCCAGTGGAAGTCTGTGTGTATGACATCCTGCCTGAGGGATAATAATTCTGGGAACTGTGAGAGCTTTGGATCTCCAAGTTGTCAAGAATTAGTGTTGCTATGAAAGCGTTCATGATGAAGGTGGATGGCAGGCCCCCCTTCAGTCCCCAGGAAGTACTTCCTCTCCTTTCCACAGGGTACAGCAGAAACCGCATTTCTCTGCTACCAGGCAGGAAATTAGCCCAGGAAATTCTGCTGAAAAGCACTGGGGAGTAGGCCTAGCGGTAGAGCACTCGCCTCACATGCATTAAGCCCCGGGCTCAATTCCCGAGTCAGGAGAATCATGGTTCTTCATTTTCTGTGTGGGGAGAAACAACATCGTAGCTATGGCATGCTGCCCTAGAGGCTCAAACCACCAGGAGCACAGGAAGGGGGAATGCTGGCATTTCCTTACTTTTTTTTTCTGTTTTACGGTCCTTTGGCTTGAACTCAGGGCCTGAGCGCTCTACTGCCACCTTGTGGGCAAGAGTGAAATTTGCTGCTTTCAGTAGAACTCTGCTGCCACCCAGTGGAGAATAAGGACATAGCATCCTAAGACAAGCAAGGCATTCCAGGAAATGTACTCTCGGTTGCCACCTTGTGGACAGGAGAGGAAGTAGTCCCTGGGGACTGAAAGAGGGCCTGCCACCCACCTTCATTATTAAAGCTTTCTGAGCATAGCTAAGAGTTGCCTAGTATGGAGATGCAAACCTGTCACAGTTCTCAGAATTACCATCCCACTGGCCAGATGTAATGCACACAGAATTCCACTGGGTGGCACCAGAGACCCACTGAAGAGAGTGTATTTCCTCCTTGGTCCATTGGGTGACAGCAGAGATCTCTGTTTCCATTATCCCTACTTGCTGGCAGGATGTCATGCGCACCAAACTCCACTGGATGGCAGCAGAGAGCTACAGAAAGAAGTCAATTCCCCTCTTGGCCACAGGGTGGCAGTAGAGATCTCTGCTACCAGGCAGGAAATTAAGCCCAGGAAACCATGCTGAAAAGCACTGGGGAGGTGGTCTAGTGGTCATCCCATCTGGCCATTCACCTAACTATCCATCCATCTGTCCATCTGTCTGTATGTCTATCTCTCTCTGTTTATCCATCTATACATCGATCAGTCTATTTGTCTACCCCTTCAACTATCCATCCATGCATCCATCCACCCATCTATTCATCACTTTATCTGTCTATCTATCTATCTATCTATCTATCTATCTATCTATCTATCTATCTGTCTGTCTGTCTGCTCTATCTATCTATTATCTATCTATCTATCTATCTATCTATCTATCTATCTATCTATCTATGTTTGTGACTATTTGTCTATCTCTCTATCAGTCTATCCCTCTATCTACCCATCCATCCATCCATTTGTCCATCAATGTTTACACACATAGATACATCCATCCACCCACCTTCTTATCCAACCATCCATCAATCTAACGATCCAACCACACATCCACGAATCCATCTATCCAGCCATGTGTCCATCCATCTGTCCGTCCATCTACCCACCAATTCATCCATCCACCCATCCACCCACACACCCACCCACCCATCCATCCACACAGTCATCCACCTACCCATCTATCCATCAGCCAACCATCCATTGTTCCAACAATCTAACTGTCTATCCATCCAACTATGCACCCATCCATCCACCAATGCACCCACCCTTCCGCCTGCCCATCTCTACAGTGTCGGTCTTTCTGTCTCTCTGTCTGTCTATCTATCTATCTATCTATCCATCCATTTACCTGTCTATCCAACAATACACCCATTTATCATCTATCCACCAACACATTTATCCATCCACCCACCAAAGTACCTGCCTCTCCGTCCGTCCTTTCGTCCTCCAACTGTCCGTCTGCCTGTCTATCTGGGTGTTTGTGTGTCTGTGTATCCATCTCTCCCTCTATATCTCTGTACATCAATCTGTCCATCCTTCCACCTATCCACCCAGCTATCCACCCACCTGTCCATCTATCAATCTATGTATTTGTCTAGCTAGCTGTCTATCCTGCTATCTATCCATCCATCCCTCCATGCATCTGTCCATCCATCTTTACATACATATATACATCCATTCTCCCACCCACTTATCCAACCATCTTTCCATCTATCGGCCCAGCCACACATCCTTCCCTCCACTCCTCCATGCATTTCTCCATCCATCTGTCCATCCATCTACCTATGTATCCATCCATCCACTCATCCTTCCATCAATTTACCCATCCATCCTCCCTTCCAACCAATCAATCTTCTACCCACCCACACATCCGTCAATCCTCCTACCTGCACACCCAACCACCAACCCAATCAACCACGTGCCCTATATCCCACCTACCTCCCTATCTACCTACGTTCCTTTCTACTATAATAACTACCTACTTATGTACCTTCCTATGTATCTATCCATCCATCCATCCATCCATCCATCCATCCATCCATCCGTCCAAACACTGATCCACCCATCCATTCATCAATCCACCCACTCATGCATCCACCTACCCATCTACCCACCGACAAATCCAACCACCCAACAACCTATCAATCCATCCAGCCAACCAGCCACCCACCCATCCAAACATCCATCCACCTATCCACCCATCCACCCACACATCCATCCACCCACTCATCCACACATCCACCCATCCACCCATCCACGCATCCATCCTTCCATAATTCCACCCATCAATTCCACCTACCCATACATACATACATACATCCACCCATCCACACATCATCCCAAACACACATCCACCAATCCATCCACCCATGTGTATGTCCAATGACCCACCCATTCAACCACTTATCCAAACACCCACCCACTGATCCACCCAACCTTCCATCCACCCATCAACCCACCCAACCATTCACCCAACCACCCACCGATCCATCCATCCATCCATCCACCCATCCATCCATCCACCCATCCATCCACCAATCCACCCATGGATCAGGTTGTAAAGTGAACTCCATCCTCACACATCACCCTGCCCTGGAATCAATGCCCAGCGCATCCACCACAAAAAGAGTTTTCTGGAACCGGATGGCAGATGTGATCAATGAATTGGAAATCAAGCTTCATTGCGTGTGTGATGTGACAGGACATACACACATCAATGCCAGCAGGCCCAACTTCCTTTTAGACAACCCGCCATGACTCCTTCATAGATTCACCCCTCAAGCCTACCTTCCTGTCGGGCACCCCCACAGACTAGCGAACCCAGGAACTCAGTGGGATGAAGCTCACCTCAAACCAGACGGGCAGGTAATATTCTGGGCTGGTGGACTCGAACATCAGAAGTAGTAGGAGGAGGAGAACCCCCATCCTCTGCCCCTGCACCCCAACTTCTCAACGCTGTGGCAGCTGCTCCTGCTTTCCTCTCCTGGAGCTGAGCGCGCACAGGCCAGTGCCATGTCCACACCATTTATTAAAAAAACAAAAACCCCTGGGGCTACGCCAGAAAAAAATAAGAAATCCTTCCTTTTCCTGGTTGGCGAGGCCGGGCTGGGGGCCGATGGTGTCGGAATCTGGAGGAAAACAGGAATCCAGGCTGGGTGAGCTGCTCAGCACCCAGTTCTACTTATTTTTTTTTCTTATTCCACTGGGGATATTTCATTTTATTTATTTTTTCACTTGGTTGCCCAATCGGGTAGTGAAGCGTAAGGGGCACAGCAGCAAGGCCTTCCAGAATTTTCCAGCTGAAGTGACAGGCCGGGAGCCTCCAGAGTTCAGCTTGGAGAATTCATTCCTTCATTTCCCTACGTCATGGCACTGAGTTTTCTTGAAAAAAATCCCCTTTTTTGTGTGTCAGGTGGGGAGAGAACCTTGTTGCGTAGCTGGGTGGTGCAGTGGAGTGGTGGAAAATCATGTTGGTCACTTCCTGGGGGTGTTGAGAGGTGGCTTGCATTCCAGAAGGTTCTCCTGTGGTGTAGGATATCAATAGATTTAATATCTCAAAATAGAGGGAGTTACATCAATATCAATCTATCTAGTTGTCTATCATCTATTTACCTATCCAACAACCCACCCATCCACACATCCATCCCTCAAACATGCAACCATCCACCCATTCACCCATCCACCCATGCATCTATCCACCCACCCACCCACCCACCCATCCACCTTTCCATCTATCCATTGGACCATCTGTTCATTGATCCATCAATCTAATCATCTATACATCCAACTATGCACCCATCCCACCATCTACCCATTCATGCACCCATCCACAATCCATCCATCTTCCCAACCCCCCCCACCAATCCATCTATCCATCCGTCTATCCTTCCAATGAACCATCCATTAATCCACCAATCCACCCATCTATCCATCCCTTCATCCATCCACCCTCCCTTCCACCCATCCATCCACCCACCCAAACATCCATTCATCCACCCCTCCATCCATCCACCCACCTACCCATTCATCCACCCATCCACCCATCCATTCATCTTCCTACCCACCCATCACCCAATCCATCCATTTATTCATATATCCTTCCAATGAACCATCCACTCATCCACCTATTCACACATCCACTCCTCCATCTATCCATCCACCCACCTACACATCCACCCATCCATCAGGTTGTAAAGTGAACTCCCATCCTCACATATCACCTGGCCCTGGAATCCATGCGCAGTGCATCCACCGTAAAATCAGATTCCTGGAACCGGATGGCAGATGCGATCAATGAACTGGAAATCACACTTCATTGCATGTGTGATGTGACAGGACATACACACATCAATGCCAGCAGGCCCAGCTTCCTCTTGGCCAGCCTGCCAGGACTCCTTCTCCGCAAGGCCCTGCCCACAGCTTGGGAGATAAAACTTGGGGCGCCATCGCAGACTTCACCTCCCCAGGGAAAGAGAAGCCATGGGGAGAATGCAGGTTCTTACGCTGGGACTGGTG
Organism: Perognathus longimembris pacificus; assembly: GCF_023159225.1. Taxonomy (NCBI): domain Eukaryota; kingdom Metazoa; phylum Chordata; class Mammalia; order Rodentia; family Heteromyidae; genus Perognathus; species Perognathus longimembris. The sequence continues at coordinate 54,905 of NW_025961911.1, read as the reverse complement.
CTCATGATCAGCTGGGCAGGCTGGGCATTATCCGCCACCGTGGGGGCCAGTAAAGCGCCCTACCCCAATTCACACACTGAGAAGGTACCACGCTGGACGGGACTTGGAGTTCTGGGGGTGGGGGGTGGTGTGGTGGACAGTTGGTGTGTTCAGGTGTGCGAATATGTGTGTATTTTGTCTTCACCCCACAGGTGGTTGGCGCCTGGTACACCATCTACATGGCCAGCAATGACCTGCAAATCCTGGAATGGTTTGGCTTCATGCGATTCGTCCATCCTCGGATTGCGTGCATGGGTCGCTGCCAGTACCTCATGTTCTGGTTCAGCCTCAGGTAACGCCATTCCTCAGTGAGCTCCTGCTGCTCAGATGGTGCCACCTGGGCGGAATTCCCCTCTTGTTAGAACTAAGACACACACATCACTTGGTGGTGGGACTTCCTTTCCCCTAGGAAGACAAGAGTACACATCTCCTGGGGGCAGGACTTCCCTTCCTGTAGGAATTTAGGTATGTCCATCACCCGGGGACAGGACTTCCCTTTCTCTAGGAAGTCAGGCATACACATCAGCTAGGGACGGGAGTTCCCTTGCCCTAGCAAGTCAGGCATACATATTACTTGGTGGCTGGACTTCCCTTTTTGTAGGGACTGTGGCACGCCCACCACCTGGGAGCAGGACTTCCCTTCCTTTGGGAACTCAGGAACATCCATCACCTGAGGGCAGGATTTCCCTTTGTCTAGGAATTCAGTCCTACCCATCAATTGGGGGCGGGCTTCCCTTCCTAGGGGAACCCAGGCATGCTCATCACCCTGAATTGTGTGTGTGGAGGTGTATTTTCCCTCCCTCTGTCCCTCGTAAGTCACCGTCCTCCCACATGATGATAAGATGGTGCCCCTTGCATAGTTCCCACCCGCATTTCCTCTTCCTGCTCTTCCCTCCTCCCCTCTCTCTGCTCTTTGCCTCTGAAAGCTCCTGGGGGGATTGCCTGCGAACACCGAGGACATAGTACGAGTGCTCGGACAGCTTTTATGAGATCCTGTGTGAGTACAGGGTCGTGCTAGTGCACCAACGAGTTGGGGGGGCACAGGGTCCATCTTCATCATCCTCATAATCAGAACCCTGGCCTTGAAGCATGCTCACCATCCTCCCCTCTCCTCTCCGCCCCCACCCCCCGATCCAGTCTTGGAGGAGAATATCCTGGAGGTTCTTGATGTGACAGACACCATGTTGCTCCTGGGCTACACTGACTTTAGCTATGGGCACGGGAACTACGCTGTCCTGGCTCTCGGTGAGTGCTGACCCTGGGAGGAAACTGCAGAGAGCCACCCGGGCCTCGTGAAAAAGGGGGAAACAGACCATGAAACATACAACTTTAACATCATCGTCATATAATAATAAAATAAGGCTAGAGGACAGGGGAGGGAAGGTTCTGGAATGTTGGACTTTGTGGATGGTTCTTATGGTTCCCATTCCCATTGGCCTATGGCCGGGTGACCAAGTAAGGGAGGTCGGTGAGATTTCTTCATGGGAAACGACATTGTGCACACAAGAATAGAATATAACATTCGGTGGAGTGTAACAGGCGCTCCCATTCCCCTGTGTGCTGCTGGATCCGCAGGCCGAGAGCGTACGCTCAGTGAGGCCAACATGGAGAAGTTCCAGAAGGTTCTTCAGGAAAAAGGAATCGTGAGGGAGCCAGTGCATTTCACCGGCGATCGTAATTTGGCCCCTGGGATGCAAAGTTGGGACAAGATGGAAGCCAGGTCCACGCGAAAACGTCCACTCAAGTCTGTCATGCATCCTCCTGGACTATGGTGCACATGTAAACCTACCTCAGTTTCCCTTTCCCTTCTCTCTTACAGCTATGCATAGATGATTACATGACTAACGTACAAATACAGACAATGTCCAGCAAATGATCTCTCTCCGGTGACTCGATGGCTGTTGGCTTCTGAGTGGAGAGGACTCGAGCTGGATGCTGGGTCCCCCATCCCCACTGGGTATCCCCCCATCCGGGAAGCTCCTCGCATGCTCATTTCTAACTCCATCCACGAGTGAAGAACCAGAGGAGTTCACCCCAAACTCCTCAAAGAATCAACATGGAAAGGAAATTGTCTGCTCCCTGAGATTGTGATTTCATGATTTCCATTGACCTGGGCACCCCAGCTCTTCCTCTCTCCCCAACTCTAATACAATCTGTGTCCTGGGCCAATTTACACCAATGATGAAATAAAATAATTCTTGTGCACAATGACAAGGGTCTTCCATAGAATATTCCAGACACAGGAGGTGGAGAAATATCAACATGGGGATATTTGTGAAATTTGGATACCGGGTCTAACTGGCACCATCTTGTCTTCATGATAGGTAAAGTCTCGCCTCCATGAGATGAGTCTGTCTGAGTTCCCAGAACAAGGGAAGTCCCACCTCCAGGTGATGGTCATACCTAAATTTCTAGAAGCAAGTCCTGCCCCTAGGTGATTGGCAGGCTTGTGGCCCTGGAAGACAAAAAGTTTCTCCCCAAGGCAATGGGCATGCTTGAGTTTTCAGAGAAAGGGAAGTCCCATGCCAGGCTGATGAAAATTCCTGAATTGGAAAAGGAAGGGAAGTTCCGCCCCGAAGTGATGGGCATGGCCGAGCTTCTAGAGGAAGGGAAGTACCGCCCCCTAGGTGATGGGTGTGTCTTAGTTCCTTGAGGAAGGGAAGTTCTGTCCCCAAGTAATGAGCATGCCTGTGTTCCTAGAGGTAGGGAAGTCCCGCCCCCAGGGGATGGGCGTGCCTGACTACTTTAGAGGAAGGGCAATCTCACCCAATGGTGGTTGGCAGAGGTCTGCATCCGTCACTGTGGGGTGTGGGAAAGGATCGCTTTGGGCTTCAGTGGAGTAGGCAAGTCTCTTATTGGACTTATTGAGGTGTGCAAAGGCCTATATTGGAATCAGTGGAGTGTGCAAGGCCACTAGCGTTATTACAGGGGTTCATGCAAGGCCCAATCTTGACCTCAGTATGGTGTGCAAAAGGATTGCATTTGGTGTCAGTGGGCTATGCAAGACCTTTAGTGGACTCAGTTCATTGCACAATGCCTTGTACTGCTTTCTGGAGTGTGCAAGGCCTGTATTGTCCTCTGTGACACCTTTAGCATCTGTATTGGCTTCAGTGTGGTGTGCAAATGTCTCTTTGCATTTGGTGGATGTTATGCCCAAGTCGCAAGAAGACCAACAAGAAGACCACTGGGAGCCAGAGATTCCGAAATGCAAAAGCAAAGCTTTATTCAGGCAAGCTGCAGCTCGGGCCTCGTTCTACACTCCGACGCAGCGGAGGTTAGGAGGAAGCCCAGAGCTGAGATTTCACAGAGCTTATAAAGGCAAAAACCCACAAAGTCACAGCAATCAAGTGTTCAAGAAAGTCACCCAAGACGCTTAGTAGCCCATCCCCATTGGGCGCCCCACCCCCAGGGATCCCTCACGTGCTTTTTTCTAACTCCATCCAAGAGAGAAAGACCCAAGGAGTTCCACCCCCTGCACATCCTACAGAAAAAAGAATCAACATGGAAAAGAAATTGTCTCTCCCCTGAGATTGTTATTTCCTGATTTCCCATTGACCTGGGCATCCCGGCTCTTTCTCACTCCCCAACCCTGCTGCAATCTCTGTCCTGGGCCCATTTACACCAATGATGAAATAAAATGATTCGTGTGCACAGTGACATGCGTCTTCCACAGAATATTCCAGACACACGAGGCAGAGAAATATCAACATGGGGATATTTGTGAAATTTGGATACCGGGTCTAACTGGCGCCATCATGTATTCATGATAGATGAAGTAAAGTCCAGCCCCCAGGGGATGGGTCTGTCTGAGTTCCCAGAACAAGGGAAGTCCCACCCCCCAGGTGATGGACATGCCTAAATTCCTAGAAGCAAGTCCCGCCCCCAAGTGATGGGCATGTCTGAGTTTCTGCATGAAGGAAAGTCCCACCCCCAGCTGATGAGAATTCTTGAATTGGAAAAGGAATGGAAATCCCACCACTAACTTCCGGGCAGGCATGAGTTCCTATAGAAAGGGAAGTTCTGCTCCCCCACAGTGATGGATGTGCCTGAGCTTGTAGAAGAAGGGAAGTCCTGCCCCCAGGTGATGACTGTGCCTGAATTCCTAGAGGAAAGGAAGTCCTGCCTCCAGATGATGGACAACCCTGAGTTCGTAGAGAAACAGAAGTCCCGCCCTCACGTGATGGGCATGCCTGGATTCCTAGAAGAAGGGAAATCCCACCCCCAGGTGTTGGGTCTCCCTGAATTGGTAGAAAGAAAGTCCCTCCTCTAAGTTATAGGCAGCCCTGATTTCCTAGAGGAAGGGAAGTCCCGCCCCCAGGCTATGGGCATGCCTGAGTTCCTAGAGGAAGGGAAGTCCCGCCTCCAATTCTTGGGTGTACCTGAGAAACTAGAGGCAGGAAGTCCTATGCCCAGGTGATGGACAGGCCTAAATTACTGGTATGAAGTCCCGCCCCCAGGTGATGGGCATGCCTGAGTCCCTATCGGAAAGTAAATCCCCCCAACCCAACCGTGAAGGACGTGCCTGAGTTCCTAGAAGAAGGGAAGTCCTGCCCCCCAGTGATGGGTATGCCTGAATTACTACAGACCGGAAGTCCCACCTCCACGAGATATGTTAGGCCTCCGTGGGGTGTGCAGAAGGACTGTATTGGCCTCAGTGGAGTGCACAAGGCCTGCATTGACCCCAGTGTGGTGTGCAAGGCCAGGTTCCCATCTTATTCCTCAGCCTTACGTCTCTCTCTGTCTCTCTCTGTCTCTGTCTGTCTGTCTGTCTCTGTCTGTCTCTCTCTCCAAGTCAGCATTGGGCATAGCTGAAGTGTCGCGTCGGAGACATGTCTGCCTACCTGGGCCACTTAGAGATTCGAAGCGCTGATTGGATAATATGCAGCACACATAAGTCCAAGGCTTTCTGTTATCAAGCATGGGACCTGGTTCCCAGGACGCCAGGGGCTGCGGGTTTAAGTCTTCTAATTTCTGAGAATAAGACGCCATGCTGAGAACTCGAGTTTGAGCCTTTCTTCCCTCCCTCCCTCCTTTCTTTCCTTCCTCCTTCCTTCCTTCCCTCATTCTTTTCTTCCATCCTATCTTCTCTCATTCCTACCCTCCTTCTCTTCCTTCCCTCCCTCCCACCTTCCTTCCTTCCTTCATTTTCTTTCTCTTTCCTTCTTTTTTTTTTTTTTTTTTTTTTTTTAGTTTTTTATTTTTTTTGGCCAGTCCTGGGCCTTGGACTCAGGGCCTGAGCACTGTCCCTGGCTTCCTTTTGCTCAAGGCTAGCACTCTGCCACTTGAGCCACAATGCCACTTCTGGCCGTTTTCTGTATATGTGGTGCTGGGGAATCGAACCCAGGGCCTCATGTATACCAGGCAAGCTCTCTTGCCACTAGGCCATATCCCCAGCCCCAAAGATTGTTGCCGGCTTTTTTTTTTTTTTTTTTTTTTTGCCAGTCCTGGGCCTTGGACTCAGGGCCTGAGCACTGTCCCTGGCTTCTTCCCGCTCAAGGCTAGCACTCTGCCACTTGAGCCACAGCGCCGCTTCTGGCCATTTTCTGTATATGTGGTGCTGGGGAATTGAACCTAGGGCCTCGTGTATCCGAGGCAGGCACTCTTGCCACTAGGCTATATCCCCAGCCCCTCTCTTTCCTTCTTTCCTTACCTCCTTCCTTCCCTCCCTCTCTCCCTCCTTCCTTCCTTCCATCCCTCCCTCAATCTCCCTTCTCTTCCTTTCCTCTCTCCCTCTGTCCTTTCCTCCTTGCTTCCCTCCCTCCCTCAGTCCTTCCTTCTCTCCTTAGTTCCATCTTTTCCCTTTTCTTCCTTCCCTTCCTTCTTTCCCTCCCTCCTTCCTTCCTTCTTTCCTTCCTTCCTTCCTTCCTTCCCTCCCTCCCAACACAATCTAGAAAATTCATTTTTTCTGGGTGCATCCAGGATGAATCTGTATCATATATAGCCAGTGGATGAATATATAGTACATAAATATAGATTATTTAAATGCATACTATGCGTATATCATATACATGTGTTATGCATTATGTAAATATAAGTAAATTAGTGGATCTATATCCTATAAATATATGATAATAAAAACATGTATTTATATCTTTTTTATATAAAACAACTCACCTCGTCTGCCTCACCGTCTCCTGTGTCTCCACCCATGGGGTTTTGCCTCTGAAACACAGGGGATGGGTTTGCCTGAGTTCCTAGAGGAAGGGAAGTCCTGCTCTCAGGTGATGTGTAGAGACCTGCATTGGACACAGTGGGGGTGCAAAAGGATTCTTTTGGGTTTCAGTGGAGAATACAAGTCTCTTATTGGTCTCTGTGGGGTGTGCAAAGGCCTGTGCTTATCCCCCGTGGATCATGCATGGGCCACACTGCTCTAAGTGGGGTGTGCAAAGACTTGTGTTGCCATTGCTGGAGTGTGTACTGTCAGCATTGACCTCACTGCAGAATTAAAGGCCATTATTAGTCTCAGCGGGACCCATAAGGTTTTAGCAGCCTCAGTGGGGTGCACGAACGCTTTTATTGCCCTCAGTGTGGTTGTCCAAGCCCTGGATTACCCTCACTGTCCTGTATTGGACTCGGTGGGCTGTGGAAACACCTATGCTGGAGTCAGTGGGGACCGCAAGGTCGCTACAGGCCTCAGAGGAGCCTGACAATGTCTGCATGAGACCTCAGTGGGGTGTGCAAAGGACCACACTGTGCATCAGTGGACTATGCAAGGTATTTATTGGTCTCAATGGGGCGTGAAAGTCCTGCACTGGCCTCATTGTGAGTTTGGAAAGGTCTCTATTGCCCTCAGGGGAGAGCACAATCCCCATATTGCCCTCAGTGCTGTGTGTACAAGGAGTGTGTTTGGCCTTGGGGAAGAATGCAAGGCCTGTATTGGAGTCAGTGCAAGGCCACTTTCGGCCTCAGAAGGGGATGGAAAAGCCAGTGGTTGACATCAGTGGGGTGTGCAAAAGGCATGTGTTTGTGCTTGGTGGGCTATGCAAGTCACATATCCATTTAAGTGGAGTGTGTAAGGCCTGAAACGGTGTCAGTGGGGCGTGCAAAGGCTCTATTGTCCTCAGTGAGGTGGGCAAATGTTTGTCTTGTTCTCACGGGAGAATTTAAGGCCTGTACTGGCCACGTAGGGACCGTCAGCGACCACATCGGCCTCAGCGGGGTGTGCAACTGACTGTGTTGCCCTCAGGGGAGCAGACAACACCTATGGTTTTTCTGGTGGAATATACAAGGACCTGACTGTAGGGTGTGCAAAGTCTTGTGTTTCCCTCAGTGGAGTGTGTAGGCCTCTATTGGGTGTCAGTGGAGCATGTAACCACCAAAATGGCCTCAGTGGGTCTCACAAGTCCTGGATGGTGTGCAAATTCCTATGTTGGCCTCAGTAGGGCATGCAATGGCCTGTATTGCATGCAGTGGGGAGTGCAATACCTGTACTGGCCTCGGTGGGGTGTGCAAAGGGATTTCTTTTGGCCTCACTAGAGAATGCAAGGCCTGTGTCAGATTCAGTGTGGTGTACAATGCCTATATTAGCATTGGTGGATTGTGCAAGGCATCCACTTGCCCCGGAAGGGTGTGTGCAAGGACGTCTTTGACCTCAGTAGGGTGTGCAAATGCCTGATCTGATCCAGTGGGGCTCACAAGATCTTTTTTGGCCTCAGTGGGGTGTGCAAAGGTGTGTGTTGCTGTCATTGGAGTGTGTATGGCCTACGTTGGGTTCGCTGTTGTGTGTAAGGCCTGGATTGTTCTCTGTAGGGTGTGCAAAGGCCTGCACTGACCTCGGGGGAGAACGCAAGGACACTATTGGTATCCGTGAGCCATCTTTTTGCTCATGCTTCCACCTCTCTCTCTCTCTCCACGTCAGCATTGGGCACAGCTGGGGTGATGGGTGGGAGACGTGTTCGCCTACCCAGGTGACGTTGGTGTAAAAAGTGTGGTTTAGGGATTCGAACCCCTGAGCGAATTTGATGCGGTGCACGAAGGTCCATGGGTTTCCATTCTATACCATGAGGCCGGGTCCCTGGATGCCTGGAGCTGAGGGTTCGAGTCCTCTATGCCCTGAGGACAAGAAGCCAGGCCTAGAACTCAAGTGCACTGTTTCCTTCCCCCCTTTCCCACTTCACTCCTTCCCTCCGTCCACACCTACTTCCTTAACTCTTTCCCTCCTAACTTCCTTCCTTCCCTTCTTCCTTTCCTCTTCCTTGCCTCCTTCCTTCCTTCCTTCCTTCCATACTTCACTCCCTCCTTCCTTCTTCCCTTCCTTCCTTCCTTCCTTCCTTCCTTCCTTCTTCCTTCCTTTGCTCCCTCCTTCCTTCCTCCCTTTCATCACTCCCTCCTTCCTTCTTCCCTCCTTCCTTCCCTCCTTCCCTCCTTCCTTACATTCATTCCTTGTTGCCTCCCTCTTTCCCTCACTTTTAACTTCCATCCTTTCCTTCCATCCTTCCTTCTCTTCCTTCCTTCCCTCCTAACCCAATCTGGGAAATCCAATTGTGCTCGGTGGACTATGCAAGTCGCATATCCATTTCCGTGACGTGTGCAAGGCCTGAAGTGGTTTCAGTGGGGCACACAAAGGCTCTATTGTCCTTAGTGGGGTGGGCAAACATCTGTGTTGCTCTCACGGGAGTATTCACCGTGTGCAAGGACTGTTGTGGCCTCGGCGGGGTGTGCAATACGACAATAGTTCGCCTCAGTGAAAAACACAAGACCTGCAATGACCTCACTGGGGTACGCAGGGCATGTGTCTCCTCAGTGGGGTCTGAAAAGGCCTGCGTTGCCCTCCGTGGGGCGTTCAATGCTGACGACACAGCCAACATGGCGCCCGAGCTCCTCGCCCTTCAATCCTTCCTTCCCTCAGTCCCTCCCTCCTTCCTTCCTTCCCTCCTTCCTTCCTTATCCATTCCCTCATTTCTTCCTCTTCCTTCCTCCTTTCCCTTCCTCTTTCCTTCTTTCCCTCCTTACTTCCCACCTTGCTTCCTTAATTCGTTCACTCATTCCATATCTCCCTCCTTCCTTCCTACTTCCCTCCTTCCCTCACTCCTTCATTCCTCCCTTCCATACATCCTTCTTTTGTTCCTACTTTCTTCCCTCTTTGGCTTCCTTCTCTTCTTTCCTTCCTTCCCTCCACCTACCTTCCTTCCTTCCTTTCCTCCTTCCTTCCTTCCTTCCTTCATTCCCTCCCTCTTTACTTTCCTCCTTACTTTCTTCCCTGCTTCTTTCCTTTTCTCATTCCTTCCTTCCTACTTTCCTTCCCTCCTTTGCTTCCTTCTCTTCTTCTTTCCTTTCTTCCCTCACGCCTATATTCCCTCTTTCCTTTATTGCATCCTTCCCTTCTTTCCCTTCTCCCTTCTGTCCATCCTTCCTTTGCTCCCTCCTTCCATTCTTCCCTCCCACCCTCCTTTCTTCCCTCCTTCCCTCCTTGCTTCCATCCCTCCTTACTTTCTTCCTTCCTTCCCTCATTCCTTCCTTCCTTTCCTCCCTCCCTCCCTCCCTCCCTCCATCGCTCCCTCCCTCCCTCCCTCCCTTACTTCCCCTCTCATTCCCTCAGATATTCAACCACCCATTCACATAGACTCAGCCCTCAAGCCCTCCTTCCCACCGGGCACCCCCACAGGATGGGGGTGAACCCCAGGAACTCAGTGGGGTGAAACTCACCTCAAGCCTGACTTGCAGATAGTAATTCGCTCTGGTGGCCACAGACAGGAGAAGGAGGAGGAAGAAGAGGAGGAAGAGGAGGAGGAGGAGGAGGAGGAAGAGGAGGAGGAGGAGGAGGAGGAGGAGGAGGAGGAGGAGGAGGAGGAGGAGGACCCCCTTCTTCAGCCTCTGCACCCAACCTCCTTTTCCTGATTGGCAAGGCCTGGCCAGAGGCCAATGGTGTCAGAATCCAGGGGACGAAGGGAATCCAGGCCGGGTGAGGTGCTCAGCGCCAAGTTCTACTTATGATTTATTTCCTTATTCCACTGGATAGATTTCACTTTATTTATTTTTCCACTCGATTGCCCCATCGGGTAGCAAAGCATAAAGGGCACAGCAACAAGACCTTCCAGTTTTTCCAGCTGAAGTGACAGGCCCAGAGCCTCCGTAGTTCTGCTTAGAGAATTCACTCATTCATTTCCCTCAGTCGTGGCATTGAGTTTTTTGAAAAAAAATCCCCTTAATTGTGGGTCGGTCGAGGAGAGAATCTTGATGCATACCCGGGTTGTGCACATGACTGTCACTTCCTGGGGGTGTTTAGAGGTGGCTTGCATTCCAGTATGTTCTCCTGCTTTATGTTATAGCAATGGATATGTAAATATATCAATATCTATCTACCGACCTATCATTTATTTATCTACCCACGCATCCACCCCTCCACCCATCCATCATTCCACCCATCCACCCATTCACAAATCCACCCATCCAATCATCCACCCACACACCTATCCTTCCATCCATAAGTCCACCCACCCACCACCCATCCACCCACCCCCCATCCACCCACCAATTAATCCACCAATCACCCACCCACACAGCTATCCATCCGTCCATCCACCCAGCCATCCACCAACTCGTCCACCCAGCCATTAACCCATCCATCCACCTATCCAATCATCCACCCACCCATCCATCCGACCATACATCCACCCACCCATCAACCTACCCACCCACCCTTCCATTCACCCACCCATACACCCATCCTCCTTTCCATTGGCCCATCAGTCCATTGTTCCAACAATCTAAACTATCCATCTAACTATGCACCCATCCATCCACCCATCCACCCATTCTTCCACCAGCCTGTCTCCCCATCTGTTGTTTTGTTTCTGTCTCTATCTATCTATCTATCTATCTATCTATCTATCTATCTATCTGTCCATTTATCTATCAATCTACCCAATGCATGGGCCCATCCATCCAACATCCCATCTATCCATCCATCTACCCAAGCACCCGCCTCTCCATCCATCCTTCTGACCTCCATCCGTCCGTCTCTCCATCTCTCTATCTGGGTGTCTGTGTGTCTACTTATCCATCTATCCCTCTATCTCTCTATACATCAATTTGTCTATCCAACCACCCATCAATCAATCTATCACGGTGAAAATTGAACTCCCAACCTCACACATCACCCTGCCTCGGAATCCATGCCCAGTGCATCCACCGTAAAATCCGATTCCTGGAACCGGATGGCGGATGCGACCAATGAACTGGAAATCATGCTTCATTGCCCCTGTGATATGACAGGATATACACACATCAATGTCAGCAGGCCCAACTTCCTCTTGGCCAGCCCGCCATGACTCCTTCCCTGCCAGGTCCTGCCCACAGCTTGGGAGATAAAACGGGGACGCCATCACACCCTTCACCTTCCTGGGGAAAGAGAAGCCATGAGGCTAATGCAGGTTCTCGCTCTGGGCCTGGTGCTTGTGCTCAGCTGGGCAGGCTGGGCCTCATCTGCCACGGTGGACCCCAGGAAGGTACCAGGGTGGATGGGACTCCGTGTGGGTCCCTAGTGAATTGAAGAAGGAGAATTTCCGGGGGGGTGGCCATTCTGTTGAGGATAGAGGATTTGCAGGATTCCTGCGGGGGTCTCCATTGCCGTCATCTCCATACTCCTGGGGTTTCCTTTCTCTGATTTTCTGCATGTTTCCAGAACTTTCCTTCCAGGTCCGAATGTGTCTTGCCATCCCACAGGCCATTAGACTTAGGATCATGGCAGTTTCCTTAGGGAACAAGGGGATGCAGCCCTATTGAGCGCACCTTGAGGGGGAGGCAGGTGAGGTGCGGGGCACCATCTTCCCCACCCATCCATGTCCATTCCCTGTGTCCCCCATTCCCCGTGTGTCCCCCGCAGACCCTCGGCCGCTGGTACCACGTCTTCACCGCCAGCCACGACCTGGAGGTGCTCAGTGACAACGAGCACCTGAGGTTCTACTCGCCCTACTTTCGTTGTTTCAACCTCAACTGCAATGCCATATCGCTGTACTTCCAGTTCAGGTAATGGCGTGCGGTGCCCAGGTGGAAAGGGACAGAGGCCTCCATTGCTCACTGGTGGCCTGAGCCTCGCATTGCATTGGCTAGGGGCAGGACTTCCTCCCCATAGGGATTCAGGAAGCTCAATACCTGGGCGCAGGACTTCCTTTCCTGTAGGGTCTCAGGCCTGCCCATCACCTGGGGCGGGAATACTCTTCTTGTTGTAACTGACATTCACCCATCATCTGTGGGCGTGACTTCCATTCCTGAAGGGTCTCAGGCACGTCCATCACCTAGTGGTGGGATTTCCCTTCTTCTAGGAACTGAGGCACATCCATCACCTGGGGGCGGAACTTCCATTCTTGTAGGATCTCAGGCACGTCCATCACCTGGAGGAGGGACTTAACTTTGTCTGGGAAGTCAGGTATGTCTGACCCCATGAAGTGAGTTTGAGAAGTGAATTTCTTTTCCCGGATTTTCCAACATGATGACAAGATGGTGCCCATTAATCACCCCCCAACCGCTACCTTGATAGTTTAGAACACAGGCAGAACAGAGGGCCACAGGCCAAGATGACCACCATCGGCTCCCTGAACTCTCTCCTCCGCCAGGTACATGGGGTACTGTAACCAACGTTACAAGGTGCTGGAAAAGCAACACGAGGGCCTCTACCAGACCACGGGTGAGTCCCCCAGTGTGGCCCTGGGCCATCTATTCCCTCAGGAATCTCAAAGGTATGAGGACCCTCATAGGTCAGGTGGAGGGAGGGCGGGCACAGGAAGCTCTGGCAGTTGACTGACAGATTCAGTGACCTACAGGCCAAGGGCCCGGCCCTGGGGTTAGGTATTTGGGAATCCCATGGAAGATTTCCTTATCTTCCCTGCAAATGGTGGCGGGGGCTTCGTCCCTCCTCAGTTCCTCCAGCGAACATTCTACAAATTGTTGACGTGGGCGACAGCATGCTGCTCCTGGGCTACCACTACCGAAGCTCCAGCCACAACACCTACTCTGTCCTGGCACTGGGTAGGTTACGTCTCCCTCCCGCCCACCCACCCGGGAGGTTCTCGGTGGCATGAAGTGAAATTCAATAGAGTCTAACGGGCATCCATTCCCCTGGCTTCTCCTGGATTCCTAGGCCGAGAGTCCACGCTGAGTGAGGCAGACATGGAGAACTTCCAGAAGGTTCTGCAGCAGAAGGGAATCATGGCAGAACCCATGCGCTTCACTGGCAATGGTAAGGTTGCCCTGGGAGGCAGAGCTCTCACATTATGGAACCCAGGGCCCTGGGAGCTCCCCATTCCAAGTCTCTCACGGGTCCTGTAGTGGTACATGTGGCTGAGATTCAGTTTCCTTTTCCCTTCTCTCTTATAGACTTCTGCACAAGTGATTTCATGGTTAATACATGCATAGACGTAATATCCAGGGACTGATCTGTCTCGGGTGACTCAATGGCTGTCGGTGTCCAAGTGGAGAGGTTTCGAGCCGGATGCTGGGTACCCCATCCCGATTGGGCACCCACACCCTCCCCGTCGGCTTCCTCATATGCTCATTTCTAACTCCACCCAGGTGTGAAGGACCCGAGGAGTTCACCCCCACCTGCTCATCCTACAGGAAAAAGAATCAACATGAAAAGGAAATTGCCTCCCCCCTGAGATTGTGATTTCCTGATTTCCCATTGACCTGAGCATCCCGGCTCTTTCTCACTCCCCAACAATCAATCCATCAATCTATCCACTATCCACCCATCATCCCATCTATCCATTCTTCTTTCTATCTATCTATCTATCTATCTATCTATCTATCTATCTATCTATCATTTGTCTGTCTGTCTACCTCTCTTTGTATGTCTATCTATCCATCGATCACGCCATTCATTTATCCCTCCATTTATCCATCCATGCACCCATCCACCCATCTATGCATCTGTTTATCTATCTATCTATCTATCTATCTATCTATCTATCTATCTATCTATCTATCTATCTATCTATCTATGTGTCTGTCTGTCTGTCTGTCTCTGTGTCTGTTTGTCTATCTCCCTCTCTATCAATCTATCCCGCTATCTATTTACCCATCCATCCATCCACCCGTCCATCCATCTTTACATACATAGATACATCCATCCTTCCACCCATTTATCCAACCATCCTTCCAACTACCGATCCATCCACACATAGTTCCCTCCACTCATCTATCCATCTGTCCATCCATCTGTCCATCTATCTACCCACCAATCCATCCATCCTCCCATCCTTCCATTCATCAACCCATCCATCCGCCTTCCAAACATCCAGTCAGCCACCCACCCACACATCCATCCAACCTCCTACCTGCTCACCAATCCACCCACTCAACGGTATACCCTCCCTACCTATCTCCCTACATTCCGTTTTACCATCCTAAGTACCTACTTACCTACATTCTTATGTATTTATCCATCCATCAACCCATCACCCATCCTCAAATCCATTCATCTACACATCCATCCGTCTATCCACGCAATCCATCCACCCACGCACCCACCAATCCATCTTCCTTCTGACCCATCCAACCACACATTCAAGCACACATCCACCCACCCAGCCACCCAACCACACATCCACCCACCCACACACCAAATCTTCTATCCATCCAGGCAATACTCTAGTGATCCATCCATCCAGTTACCCATCCACCCACAAACCTGCAAATCAATCCACCCACCCACCCAAACACCTACTCATCCATCCAAGCACCCACCCATCCACCTATCCATCCATCCACTCACCAACCCTCGCATCCACCCATTAACCCACCAACCCATCCACCATCATCCATCCATCCACCCACCGATTCATACTCCCTCCCACCCATCCAATCACCCACTCAACCACACATCCACCCACCCATCCATCCACCCTTCCACCAACTCTTTCTTCTGCTCATCTTTCCATTTGTCTGTCTCTCTGTCCCTCTGTTTTTCTGACTGTCTATCCCTCTATCTCTCTGTCTATTTATCAATGTCTCCATGTATCTATCCATCCACCAAGCAATCCATGCATCCACTCATCCACCCATCTATTTATCCATCTATTTATCCATCTATTTATCCACCCATCGAAGTACATGCCTGTCTGGCTGTACTTCTGTCCCCCATCTGTCTGTCTGTCCATCTCTCTATCTGGGTGTCTGTGTTTCTATGAATTCACCTATCCATCAATCTCTCTATTCATCAATCTGCCCATCCTTCCAACCACCAACCTAGCTATCCTCCCATTCAGCCATCTATCCATCTATCTATTTGTCTAGCTAGCTGTCTGTCTGTCTATCTAACCACCTAACACTCTCTTTGTCTATCCACCAATCTATCCATCCCTCTACATATCTGTCCATCCATTTATCTATCTATCCATGTATCTATCTATCTGTCCTTCAATCTATCTACCATCTACCCATCCTCCCATCTATCCATTCATCTCTCTAACCATCTGTCTGTCCATCTGTCTATGTATATCTCTGTTTGTTTACCTGTCCATCAATCACTCTATTCGACTATCCCTTCAACTATCCAGCCATGCATCTATCTATCTATCTATCTATCTATCTATCTATCTATCTATCTATCTACCTATCTATCTCTGTTTGTGTCTGTTTGTCTCTCTCTGTCTATCCACCTATCCCGCTATCCAGACATCTACTCATCCATCCATCCGACCATCCATCTTTACATACATAGATACATCCATTCTCCCAATCACTTATCCAATCATCTTTCCATCTACTGATCCATCCACACATCCATCCCTCCATCCAACCATCCATACATCCACAAATCCATCCATACATCCCTCTGTACATCTTTCTGTCCATCTCTCTACCCACCCATCCATCCACCCATCGAACCATCCACACATCCATTCATCCATCCAACCATCCACCCAGCCATTCATCCATTCAACCATCCATCCACTCTTTCAACCATCCATCTAGCCACCCACCCACACATCCATCCATCTTTGTACCTGCTCACCCACCTCCCTCCCTACCTACCTATGTTCCTTTCTACCATCCTAACTACCTAATTACCTACCTTCCTATGTATTTGTCCATCTATCCACCCATCCACACATCCTCAAATCCACTCATCCACTCATCCATCTGTCCATCCACCCATCCATCCATCCTCCCATCCATTCATCTAACCATCCATCTGTCCACCCACCAATCCATCTATCCAACCACCCATCCATTCATCCTTCCATCCATCCATCCAACTGTCCATCCACCAATCCATCTATCCATCCATCCATCCTATGAATGAACCATCCATTCATCTAACTATCCACTCATCCATTCACCCATACATTCACCGACCCATCCACCCACCCACCCACCCACCCATCTACCCATCTACCTACCCATCCACCCACTGATCATCTACCTAACATCCATCCACCCATTCACCCAGCCATCCACCTATGCTTCCATCCATAAAGTAGGAAAGTGAACTCCCATCTTCACACATCACCTGGCCGTGGAATCAATGACCAGTTCATCCACCCTCAAATCAGATTCCTGGAACTGGACGGCGGACGCGATCATTGAACTGGAAATCACTCTTCATTGCCCCTGTGATGTGACAGGATATACACAAATCAATGTCAGCAGGCCCAACTTCCTCTTGGCCAGCACGCCATGACTTCTTCCCTGCCAGGCCCTGCCCACAGCCTGGGAGATAAAACTTGGGTCGCAATCACAGCCTTCAACTTCCTGGGGAAAGAGAAGCCATGGGGAGAATGCAGGTTCTCGGGCTGGGCCTGGTGCTTGTGCTCAGCTGGGCAGTCTGGGCCACATCCACTCCGGTGGACCCCAGGAAGGTACCAGGATGGACGGGACTCCGGGTGGGTCCCCATTTCATTGAAGAAGGAGCATTTCCGGATTGGTTGCCATTCTGCTGAGGATGGAGGATTTGTAGGAGGACTTGAGCTGTGGTCCCATTGCTGTCATCTCCTCACTCCTGGGTTTTTTTTTCCTCTGGGTTTCTGCATGTTTCCAGAATTTTCCTTCTAGGCCCGAATGTGTCCTGCCATCCAATAGGCCCTTAGAGTTGGGATCAAGGCCGTCCTCTTAGAGAACTCGGGGATTTGGTCCTGTTGAGCTCACCTTGGGCGGGCGGTGGGTGAGGTGCGGGGCGCCATCTTCCCCACCTGTCCACGTCCATTCCCTGTGTCCCCCATTCCCCGTGTGTCCCCCCGCAGACCGTTGGCCCCTGGTACCACATCTTCACGGCCAGCAATGAACTGGACGAGATCCAGGACTACAATCATATGTGGCTCTATTCTCCCTTCTTTGATTGTATCTGCCTCTACTGCGATGCCATATCACTGGAGTTCGAGTACAGGTAATGGCGTGTGTTGCCCAGGTGGAAAGCGATGGAGGCCTCCCTTGCTCAGTGGTGGCCTGGGCCTTGCATTGCATTGTCTGGGGGTGGGATTTCCTGCCTATAGGGATTCAGGCATGTCCATCACCTGGAGTGAGACTTCCCTTCCTATAGTAACTGAGGCACGCCCATCCTCTGGGGGAGGGACTTCCATTCCCATAGGATCTCAGGCACGTCCATCACGTAGGGGAGGGACTTCCCTTCCTCTAGGACCTGAGGCAGGTCCATCCTCTGGGGTCGGGACTTAACTTTGTCTGGGAAGTCAGGTATGTCTGACGCTATGAAGTGAGGTGGAGAAGTGAATTTCTTTTCCCGGATTTTCCAACACGAAGACAAGATGGTGCCCATTAGACACCACCCCAACCCCTACCTTGATAGTTTAGGACACAGGCAGCACAGAGGGGCACAGGGCGAGCTGACCACCATCGGCTTCCTGCGCTCTCTCCTCCGCCAGGTACATGGGGTACTGTAGCCAATATTACAAGGTGCTGGAAAAGCAACACGAGGGCCTCTACCAGACCATGGGTGAGTCCCCCAGCGTGGCCCCAGGCCGTCTATTCCCGCAGGAATCTCAAAGGTACGAAGACCCTCATAGGTCGGGTGGAGGGAGGGTGGGCACAGGAATCTCTGGGTCCCGGGCACTTGACTGACAGATTCAGTGACCTATAGGCCGAGGGTCTGACCCTGCCACTAGGGATTCTGGATCTGTATCTTCCCTGCAATTGGTGGCGGGTGTTTCCTCCCAACTAAGTTCCACCAGAGAAGGTTCTAGAAGTTCTCGACGTGGGCGACAGCATGCTGCTCCTGGGTTCTGAATACAGAAGCTCGAGCAGCAACACCACCGCCGTCCTGGTGCTGGGTAGGTGAGGCCCCCCTGCCCCCAGCTCCCAGTGGCATCTTGTTAAAATTCCATGAAGTCTAACAGGCATCCATTCCCATGGCCTCTCCTGGATTCCTAGGCCGAGCGTCCACGCTGAGTGAGGATGACATGGAGAATCTGTTCCTGAATGTTCTCTGGCGGAAGGGAATCATGTCGGAACCCGTGCACTTCACTGGCGATGGTGAGGTCACACTGGGATGCAGATCTCACACACTATGGAACCCAGGGCCCTGGGAGCTTCCATTCCGAGTCTCTCATGGGTCCTGTAGTGGTACATGTGGCTTGGACTCAGTTTCCCTTTTCCCTTCTCTCTTACAGACATCTGCAGACATAACCGGGTGAGTAAGGAATAAATACATACAATATCCAGGAAATGATCTGTCTCAGGAGACTCGATACGAATGAAGAACATGCTGTTCAGAATTTTTTCCCTTTTATCTCTGTATTCAATTATGTCCTCACTTAGATGGTAATGATATTTCACTGTCCACCCTTTGACACATTTCCTGGAAAATTTGCAGAGAATATGTTTAAGTAATCAGAGTGTGTGGAGACTTAGGAATAAATGTGTCTTTTGTGATTGCAGATAAGAGTACACGTGTGCAAGAGGAATTTTAGTTTTCTGTGATCATTATAAATTTCATATTGCATTCAGTTAATCTTTGCAGATAAACTATACCTTGCATATTACAATAGGCAATATACTTGGTTATCCACTTTCCCAAAGAACAGCCAGTATTTTTACAGATTGAAGTTCTAAACGATTCTGAAAATTTCATTTTTGTTCTTTTAGAAACACACTAATTGCATTGTGAATTCAATTTATATAGAAATATACCTCCATAAAATAATTGTCTCCTTCGGTGGACAAATTTCATAAAGAACTTTGGTTGAGGACTCATGCTTCACTGTAATCTGTTTCAATGTTACAAGTGTAAAGATCAAATTGATATTTTGTGAAGTTAAAAATGCTTTTCCTCATATGTACCTGATTAGGTTACAAGATGGAAGACATAATACTGGCAGATGTGTAATGGAAGTCATCACAAGATCAAGTGGCAGGTGAGGAGATATCAGGGAGATTACCATCAATGGGAAAAAGATCACGTGAATGTAAGTACAAATGTCTCCAGTGCAAGATATCATAATAGCAGGTAGTCAGATGTGGTATTCCAATTTCAATCCAGAAGTATGATAGGATTTAAGAGATGTACAAAATGGCTAACGTACTCAGATCATGAACTGAAGATGACATAAATTATTCATATCCCAATAATGCCAAATAGAGACAACAAGCCTGGTCCCTTCCTTTTGAAAACACCTTTATGGAAAACTGTGGATTTTAGTCTCTTTGCAGAATTTGCTTTCCTTGTTGAGATTGGGGGAATTCTCTTTGCCTCTTTTCTTTTTCAGTACGTAGGTGACTATATACTTTGTTCCGATTAGAGATTTTCAAAACTATCCAACAAAACCACAGATACTCTAATTCCTCAGTCCCATGTGGCTTTTTTCAGATATTCTTTTGGAATAAGCATAGAACTATTGTAATACCTCAGTCCCTCAGATTTAAGGAAGAAAATCACCTCTAGTCATCTGGACTTGTAAAACCCCTCATGTCCTTACCATTATGCTATGAAGCATTCACTTTTATACCGTTTCTTTTGGTTCATACAGGACACATTTGGAAAAAAGTAACTACAACCAATTAATACTTATTTCAATATACGATGGTAAATCCCAACATTCAGAAAGGTCCTGTTCTGTATCTAATAATTTTTTTTAGTATATTTGAAATGAAACCACCGGGAGTTTTAAATTTTCTTGGAAGAATATTGAGGTAATTCCTGAAGAATGTCATTTACCAACTAACTCTGATGCATGTGATTACATATATGTGCCACGTGGTCTAGGAAATTTTAATTAATTTGTAAATTTTCATGCTTTATTATGTAGCTCAAATAGTCCTGAATAAATCTGCCAAAATTCACCATATTAGACAAGTCTCACCTGAAAAATATGTGACAGGAAATGTGACATCAATTAAATTTTGTTGATTTCATTTGATGTAAATATGACATAAAGTTGGGTTAGAGGGATTCAGTCTATCCAGATGACTGAGCACTTTCTGGGAGAAAATTTCATTGCATAATTTCATTATCATTTTACATCACTGTGAATGCATGGCAACAATTTGATTCAAAATACAATTAATAAGGATTTGTACAGGTAAGGGGAAAGTATAATATTCATAGAATTTGAATTTTTTCACTAATTCTTATTTTAAAAATATATCTTCCGGGCTGGGAATATGACCTAGTGGCAAGAGCGCTTGCCTTCTACACATGAAGCTATCGGTTCTATTCCCCAGCACCACATATATAGAAAATGGCCAGAAGGGGCGCTGTGACTCAGGTGGCAGAGTGCTAGCCTTGAGCGGGAAGAAGCCAGAGATGGTGCTCAGGCCCTGTGTCCGAGGCCCAGGAATGGCCAAAAAATAAATAAATAAATAAATAAAAATATATATCTTCCAATGATATTGGAAAAAATTATACTAAGTAAAGTGAGTCAGACCCAAAGAAGCACGGTTTCCCAAACTGCTCATGTCCCCATGTACAGAGGAAGCCCTAGGCCTACCTGCAAGCTGGGTGAATCACAGAGAGCCAGGATTGCACCAACAGGGGAGAAGGGTCAGAACAGTTCCACCCCCTCTTAACTGAATTCAAGTCAAACCAGCCAATCAGGAATATACACTGAAGAACATCACAAGGAAAACAGAGACTGGGGAAAGACTACCCAAACAAGCAGGACTCCATTATTTTTTCTTCTCAAATATTTTTTAAACTTTAAAAAAAAGTTGTTTTTTTTTTTTATTTTTTCACTTCTGAAACATCCTTGATGTTTTTGTTTTCCATTTTTACCTGTTTGTTTTATCAAGTTTTTTTGTTGGTGGTAGTTTGGTTGTTCACTTTTCTGGTTTTTGTCCTATTTTTTTCTTTTTAAAATAATTTTTCTCTGTTTTTGCATCTGTCTTCAATTAGTTTTACTTTATTTCTCTCTTTGCATTCTATTTCTTTAAAAATTACTTTCCTAAGAATAACACCTCCACTCTTTCTGCTAACTCTCCATTTTCTATCATTTTACCCTTGTTCTTTCTACTGATTCTACTCTTCACATTTCCACGTCACTGAAACTAAACAAAAATCACGTCCCCCCCCCCAATATGTTTTACTCTATTCTCTTTACTACATCTAGCTTACACTCCTGACATACTGCCTGGACCTACAGGTTCCTTTGACTCATCGTTAATAGATAGAGGTTATCCCTGCTTAATCTGAGTGAAACAAATGGGTTCATAGAGAATGCCAGTCCTAAAAGAACTTAATATAAGAACAAGAATTGCTTATAGGGTTGTAACAGTAAATAAGTAACTTCTGAATACAGGGCCCAGGATCGGTTGTTATATTGAAATTGTAATCTTTAGGAACACCAAATCTAATTTTATAAACAGGTATACAAGGTATCTGTATATAATTGTGAACTTGTAATATTTATACAAGATTGCTAGGTAAGGGCTGCGTTGGGTCTTAAACGGTGCTCACAGGTGCTGGTAGACTGGCATTCCCAATCCAAATGGGCAGAAGGAACACAAGAACGATGGCAGACATGGCAGCCGTGTACTCTACAACAGAATAGTAGTGGCAAGTAGCCACAGAGTTTATAATGATGATGAAAAAAAGATAAAATAAAATAAGATGTAATATACCATAAATCCGGAGCTAAGGAAGGTACCAAGTAAGAAGGTAAGTTGTGGAAGGAGAGAAAGGAGAGATGATGCCAACTTCTGCAATCCAAATGGATATTCTTATTCTATGGCCTATGAATCGCCACATTCAAGCATGCTACTGAGAGCATCCAATCAACTTTGCTCCAATTCCACCACACGCGAAACATGTGCCACAGCATGTTCAAAATTCCGTCATCAAATACCACCAGTTTACAACGAACAATAAGAGAGTAATATTCCAAGCCTATGCCAGATTTAGGAGTAAAACTAATTTCGATGTGTACTGGTATAATGAATACAGAACCTCCCCAGCTTTATTCAAGCAATGAAGTGTCATTCAACTCTGTATTGTTTTGTATTGGCCAATAGCAAATAAAACTAAAATGTTGCTTTATTTCAACAGTGGGATGCGCTTCATCTCATGTTTTCAGACATCAATATGTTGAGCTTTTGGGCTGTAAAAACCCAAACTTCTCAAGGCATTTCCATCCAATTATCTAAGACGTTAGCATCATTGCCAATAGACCACTAGTTCAAATAAAGGACTATAGCATAAATAATGGGTTATATTCAAATGGAAATGACTCACTACCCGAGGGACAAATGAGCCAGTTACTCCAGTCACACCTACCTTAGTGAACGAGATCAACAAACAAACATGTGCTTCAATTTGAAACTGACCAAGAGGTATTGCAAAGGATATGAAACTTAGGCAAACATGGGTGAACAATTGGCCATTTTCCCATTTCTATCCATTCCCCTCAAGGAGCCTTGTTTACTTCTAGCTCCAATATTCATATAACTGGCTTCTACTTACATGCATGTGTTGCACAATGATGATCAAGTTGTCCTCATCCTGGTCGTCTTGGGTAACCAATATTAAACAGGAAGTGCACAACGACCAAAGCATATTAGACATGAGTATGTCCTTTTTGCCACATGGCAACAGCGTACTGTACAACAGAATAGTAGTAGGAAGTGGCCACAGTGTTCATAATGATGATGGAAAAAAGATTAAAAAAGATAAGAGGTAATATACTCTAAATCCGGAGCTAAAGAAGGTAACATGTAAGAAGGAAAGTTGTTGAAGGAGAGAAAGGAGGTTGAAGCAATGAATAATATAAAGAAAAGGGATGGAGTGATGAAGCACAGGAAGACAAGAAGACAGGAAGGAAGACAGGAGGGAAAGTATCAAGGAGGGAAGGAATGCAGGCAGGGAAGGAGGCAAGGACAGATGGATTGTGGTTTATATCCACAGTGTTTGGGATTGAATTAAAGGTAGAAGAATGGAGAAAGAAGGATCCGAATGGAATCCTGGGGAAGGAGAGAGAGACAAATGGAGATAAGGAGGAAGAAAAGTAATCAGGAAAGAATGACAGCAGAAAGGAAGGAAGGATGAGAGCAAGGGAGACTGTGTGGGAGATAGAAGTAAGGAACCATGAAAGCAGTGAGAGGTATGATGAAAAACAAACGATATTTCATGGGAAGCAAGGAAATGCATAAACATACATTGTACATTTATAAAGATGTGCTTTTATTGGACACTACTTAGAACATTGATATCAGATTTTCAGTATCATTTGCTTGACATAAAAATCTGTAGTATCACTGCAAATAGGGTAAAATGAAACTCAGTTTGTACTATAGAAAATATTATTCATCCACTGCACAGGGTCATGACATTTCTAAGTGAATTTCTAAGTAAGGCTCAACAATATTCTTCTACGGAATGCAAAACTGGCATTGACAAGTTGACTGCCAGAGTGACAGAAAGAACACTGTGCCCTGAAACATCTCATGGGGATGCTCCACTCTGGATATTTCTATCCTCCAGATGACACCCTGATGAGGCCTTCTGGCAGTGCCTTCAAGGAACACAGATAACTTGTTGATATTTGGAAGAGTTAGAAACAATCAAAGTCCCTCTAAAAGACAGTAAGAAACTGCAAAACCAAGAGACAAGTGTAATGACAGAATGCCTACCGAGACAAAACCTGACCCACGAGGTCCCAAAAGAAGGGATGACATCTTGCCACTTTTTTCAAGCAGGGGTGTAAACTTGTGTCCAAGTCACCATGTCACCAACCCAGCACTCACTGACCTGCTTAAGTCAGTGCATGAAACACAAACCACACACCACTAGAGGATTGTCAAAAGACTTATGCAAAAGTTGACCATGGGAAAACTCTGGGTCATGTGGTCCCCATCACAGTCTGGGGGATGTTCCCTAAATTCCCAAAGCCAGCCTAAAATAAAGTGATTTTAGTAAGAATATTCTCTTCTCCTTTTTAAGGGAAATGATTTATATGAAATGTCTCAAGGTCGGTAAAGTTGGTCATTTACATGAAAGGGTAGGAAATATGTCTGTTACTACTAAAAGTCACGGACAGAAGAAATACAACACAAAGTGACTTTATATAGTGTAAAATTCAATGTGTACCAAGTTACAAAAAAGTCACACATATTTTTTTCTTCCAATAGTGGGTATGTAAAATATTCTCGACCAGTGCAGGGAACCACAAGACAGGCACATCAATTAAAATTTACATGGAACTCTATTTCTTTGTCTTCTATGGTGGGTAATGGACAACCAATAGGGTTTACATCACTGTTGGGATAAGGAAATGCCAACTGTGACTCATTTCATATCATCTGCTTTTTCCTCCAGCCCTCCCCATTTGCTTCATTTTGCAATAGTACAATTGCAGCAAGTGATACTCTTAGAGTCCATTATCAAGGATGGAACCATATGTGGTTTACATGTACAAATGGGCTGAGAAGCTATATCTCCTATTTTATGTTTAAAAGCAAAACCGCATTATGTTTTCTGGTGTTACTTTTTCCTGAAGTGAACTGGTTTGATGGGGATGACATAAGAACCCTCTCCTTCACTCCATCTTGAGTATTGCAAAGTTAAATCTATGTAACAGTATGACTAGGCACTGGTTTTGTTTGATCCAATGATGTTGGAATTAAGGCACTACTAAATGGAAACTTCAAAGACGATGACTGTGTTCTGTTGTAGACATTTAGTTTGGGCTCCTAAAAATTTCTTTCTCAACAACCGCTTGAGAGCTATGAAGTCACCATACTTAAAATCATCCCTAGGTACAGAGGAGTCCTGAATCTCTCCTTCCTTTACAAGGGGACCTATATATGCAGTGGGAAAAGTTGTTGATTTTATGAAAACAATTTGGAGATTGTAATAGATAGTTCATGGTTAAAAAATATGGAGCTAAAATGGAAAAGGAAGTCTTAAGGGAAGGGTTCCTTGATTGGTTTAAATAGTCTCCAAACATAATTGTTCACATCTTGGGTACTGGTGATCCCCTTGCAATGTTGTGGTTGGCACGTACATCATAAATTATACTACTGGAACCATTCAATAAATATTAGCTTGGCTAAATTCCTCTCGGTCATACAAACTTGTATACACTGTTGCCCCACAAATTAGTGGAAGAAAAGAATCAATAATTTGATTCTTGTATAAACACTAGTAAACGGACAGGTTATGTTGAAATCAAGGGAAAAAGGAGAAAAATACAAATGTCTCCAAAAGCAAAGTTTACAAAAACATTCGTGTAAACCAATTCTACAACTTATCATGGGAATGAGACAAGGGAGTTGGAAGTGGGGCGTGACAGTGGAGGTAACATGATGAACTAGAAATGTACTTACTGACTTACATATGAATCTCTAATCCTTTGGTACATCACTCTGACAATAAAGGAAAAAATAAAGTAAACAAGAAAAAAAGAGGAAGTAGTGTGGCATGAAGTAGGTTATGGTCCTAATCTAAATCCGTTAGAAATAATGTCATTTTAGACATGAACAGATTAGATTCAATCAGTCGATCAGAGAAACTGAACAGGGACTTGATGAGCATCACCTAACCCCCAAGCTTATGCAGCTGTTTGGGAAGAGTTGTGAAAAGTAAGAAAGATCTCAACCCACTGTGGTAGATATTAAGGAAGACTAAGATGGCTCAGACACTGAGGAAAACTTATGTAATGAGCCTGCTAAAGACAGATTGATCCATGTGGAGAAAATTTTGGAATCTATTACAGCCCTAGTTTCACAACATCATCCAAAACAGTAAACTCCTGTAATGGTAGAGAATTGTGGGCCCTGCCCAGAATCCTGGCGGACTTTGATCCTTTCCCACCACAAACTACGCCTGATAGGGTCTCACAGCTAGTACCATCTCAGCCTGTGCTGTTAAAGGCGCCTGGCCCTCCTACCCGTAAGCGTGGCACACTTCCTTGGCTCAGGCTGCTCAAGAAGGGAGGACATTTCTGGTTTTCATTCATTCCCTGACAGGCAGGATAAAGATAACAAAAGAGTTCATCAGGCTTTGCCATTTAAACCAATAAGATATCTAAAGAATGCTTGTGTTCAATATGGCCCTACAGTGCCCTTTACTCAAGTCATTCTATTTGTTTATTTATTTATTGATTTGGCCAATCCTGGGTATTCAACTCAGGGCCTGAGCACTGTCCCTGGCTTCTTTTTGCTCTAGGCTAGCACTCTGCTACTTAAGCCCCAGCGCCATTTCTGGCCATTATCTATATATGTGGTGCTGGGGAATATAACCTAGGGATTCATGTATATTAGTCAAGCACTCTTGCCACTATGCCATATTCCCAGAACACTCAAGTCTTTCTTGAAACATTGGCTATGCCCAAATTGCCAAGCAGCCATCAGGCCTTCTAAGAACAAAGGAGAAATAAATGACTATATTCGGCTTTGTGCAGACATTGGGCCATCCTATGTTCAGGGCCTCACGCTGGCTGCAGGGCTCCAAGGGCAGACTGTGACAGAGTTCTTACACGTGCTCTGTATGGGGAGAAGGCGATGGGGACATCTATGCACTGCTTGGATTCCCGGCATCTGTTTTTCCTGCAGACAAATGGACCACTTAATGGCTCACTGCCCTAATCAGAAAAGGAGAGCTATGACTGAAATTTCTCCCTGTTGGAAAAACGGGAAGCATTGGGTTACAAATTGCAGATCTACTTTGAATGACTCTGGCAGCCAGATTTCAGTAAACTGGCAGAGGATCCAGCCCCTGGCCCAACAGAACAATATTGGGGAGCTCCTTCCTTCCTCCAAACTCAAGCCTATCCCAAAACAACCTGCAGCAACAATTAGTTTCAAGTCTCCTCTGAGCAACAACAGGAAGTGCAGGACTGGATCTCCTTTCCTCTACCTGCACAGTACTGACTTCGGCAATGGGATTTCAGGCCCTCTCTACAGGATTCCTTGGCCCCCTTCCAAGGGAAACTGTTGGCTTATTGTTAGGTTGCAGCTGCTCTGCACTGAGGGGCTTACGTATTATTCCAGGAGTGATAGATCAGGACTCTAATTGAGAAATAATAATCATGGCTTCAGTGCCTGCTAATGTTATCTCCATCCCGACAGCTCACTCTGGTCTCTTTAATTTTTGTCAGTGCCTAAGCTACTACAAACCATAGGGGAGAAAGGAGTTTTTGGTCTTCTGACATTTTTTGGGTTCAAAATATATAATGGGAATGGCTTCTTCTCATATTTTCAGACATCAATATGTTGAGACTACCTCTTGGGCTGTAAAAACCCAATCTTCTCGAGGCATTTCCATCAATTTATCTAAGAGTTTAGCAATATTGCCCATTGACCACTGGTTGAAATATAGGTCTATGGCATATATAATAGGTTATATTCAAATGCAAATGACTCACTAGCTGGGGCAGCAAAGGAGTCAATTCCTCCAGTACTGGTAACTTAGTGAAGGAGATCAACAAACAAATATGTGCCTCAATCTTAAAGTAACCTTGGGGTATTCCAAAGGATGTGTATATTGATAAGGAGAACGAATATTGTAAACTTTCCATATTGCTAAAGTTGTTATAGAAATTCACCTCAAACCGCATGAAAATCTAACTATATTCTTTAATGAAATAGGAAAAGCAATCCAAAAATTCATATGAAATAGGAAGATCTAGAATAGCAAAAGTAATTGAAGGCAAAGAGACCACAAACAAAATCACAGTAATTCCACCAGCACAACAATGTACATCGCAGCACAATTTGTCTTAACTAGAATCTGGATCAAACCCTGATGCCCCTTAGTAGACGAATGGATCAGGAAAATGTGGTACATATTCACAATGGAATTTTATGCCTCTATCAGAAAGAATGGCATTGCCCCATTTGTAAGGAAATGGAAGGACTAGGAAAAAATTATACTATGTGAAGTTAGCCAGACCCAAAGAAACATGGACTCTATGGTCTTCCTTATTGGGAATAATTAGTACAGGTTTAGGCAAGTCATAGCAGAGCATCACAAGAGACCAATAGCTTTACCCTTATGAAGTCATAAGTTGATGCTAAGAGAAATGAACTGCATGTTATGGGAATGATTGTTATAACACAGTTGTGTCTACTTTCAACGTCCCATCTGTATCTGTAGCTTCTATTATCGATGATGTTCTTGTATTACCTTCCAGTGTTTGTACCTACACTATGTCTGTAATCTTATCTGAGTATTTTGGAAACTGTGTATACTGTTATTAGAAGTAGTAAATAGAAAGGGAATAACAAAATCGAGAGACACAGGGTAAAAAAATGACAAACAACTACAAAAGCAATACTTGAAAAACTGTTTGGTGAAAGTGAACTGAACACCTCAGCGGGGGGCAAGGGAAAGGGGGAGGAGGGAGAAGGGTATGAGGGACAGGGTAACAAACAGTACAAGAAATGTATACAATGCCTAACCTATGAAACTGTAACTTCTCTTTATAACAGTTTGATAATAAAAAATTTGAAAAAAAAAAAAAAGGAGCAGCACCAGAGGTATCAAAATGCCTCATTTCAAGCTCTATAACGAAAGCATTATTTAAAAAATACAACCTTCTATTGCCAAAAAAGAGATGCATGATGAATAGAATATGGCAGAACACCTTCAAAGAAACCAGAGACTTGCAGTCAGCTGATATTTGGCAAAGGAATGAGAGACATACAATGGAAAAATGTAGCATCGTCAATTATTGGAGATGGGAAAAAAGGATCACCACAGGAAAAAAAAAAATCAAAGCTTCTCCTAGCATAATACCAGCACCGATGTCAACTCACAAGGGATTAACATCTCAACATCAAATGTGAATCCTAGTAACAATAATAGAACAGAGTAGCAGAGACATCAGGTCTTCTAGGCCTAGGAAGGAACTTCCTGAACAGAGTCTGAGGCACACAACACATTGCTGAAAGATTGGAAATTGGGAGATTAAAATAAAAATGTTCTGCACAGCTAAGGACAAGGTTACAAAACCAGACAGACAGCCAAACAGCAATGTAATAGACAAATATTATAACAGGTTAATGTGTCTCACATACAGGTGACCCAAGAAACTAATCCCTCCTAAATCCAACAAATCAATCATGAAGTTCGCCATTGATCTGAAAACAGACTTCACAGAAGAAGTAAAAATGGTAAATAATCACAAAATCATAAAACCATCATTGGAAGTAAATTATAGGTAAATAAAACAACACTGAAATAACTTCTTCCCCAAGTCAGAATGAGATATATTCTGAACTCAAGCAACATCAAGTGCTGGAGGTGATTCCCTGAAAGAGAAAATGTACTGAACTGTTGTGGGAATGTAAACTACTGCAACCACTCTTGAAAAGAGTATGGAGTATCTTGAAAAGAACACCCAAGGCATAGCACATGTCCCATTCTGAACAACAGGATCCAGGATATGACGAGAAAACCTGCACATCCACGTTTATGTTGCACACTTCAGAAGAGCCAAGAAATGGAAACAAATCCAATGTCCCACTAAAGAAGATTGGATCCACGCAAATGGTATCTCTATAGAAGGGAATCCTACACAATGATTAGAAAACATTTGTAAAAAGGTATTCATTGGGACACAAGCCTGGAACACAGAATGGAGCATTGGCTGGCTGAAATGTGTATGTTAGAAATAAGTAACACAGACATGATAAAGAAAGCACGACTCAGGTACCAATTAACGGGGAGACAAGGGACATGCTTGAGAGAAAGGTATCCAAAAGTGACACAAAAACACTAATGTTTATGTACATAAATTCAGATGCATATCTATATAATACCCAATCTGCCAGGAATTGCTTTACAATTAGTAAAGCAGTGGAGACAAGATTGACAATAGACATTAAGGATATTATTTTTTTGTTTTCGAAAAAATAATGAAAAAGGAAGTTGGTTGTGGAAGAGGACAATGTGAAGGAAAGAGGCAGAAAAATGAGCAAGGAAATAACAGCTGTGAGAAGAAATTTATGCACATTTTTCTCTCACCTCAATACTCCCTCAACATGTCATTGATTCCTTTTTAAAAATCTCTTCATCTATCCTTTGTCTTCATTATTGGCACAATGCAATTGTGCTTTGCGAGTAACTTAAACTCCTATTACCCTAGCAAAAGCACCATAACGAAGTAAATATTAGCAGTTGATTCTGGAGAATTTTGAGGCTCTCTTTCTAATTCTGATCCATTAGATAGAGATAATTTGCCAAATTTGGTATACATCATCGAAGTTTTGAAACAATTGGAACATTTCAACATTAGTGATACAGAATCATGTGAATATTCATATAAATTTCAGATAATAATGTATGGCATATGATTTGATTAAATCTTTTTTTTTCAAACCTACTGATAATCGAGACACAAATGTCCTTGTTCAAACAGGGCTGGTGGTAAACAACTTCTTCTGTTTTCTCTTTTAGAATAGCAAAATCAATTTATAAGACACATATTTGAAATCAAGTTCAAAGACATGAACAAGACATACACAGCTAATAAGGGAGAAATGTACATGAAACACACTAGAAAATGGAGAGCGTAGTACAAGTTCTGTGATTTACTATGAACCACATAATCAACACTGACCATACTTTCCCTGATGCTTTTGTAAAAATAATGTTTCATGAATGGTCACCACTGAGGAAAAGCTGCCATAATAATTTAGGTACAAAGTTTTGCGAAAATAGTTAAACTTTCAGAAATGTGAAATGATTGTGAAATATTTTCCTGCATAGATATAAATGCTGATTTATTGAAGTTCTTCATTTAAGTACACAAGAATAATGGATGAATAAAATAAGAAGGCTTTTCTTTCCAATAACTCTTATTCATGAACTCTTTTATTTGAGTGAATTCGGTTTTCATTGCCGGTCACTTGATAAGTTTCCTTCACATATTGTGAGGCAAAAATAAGCAATTATATTTCTGTTGCTCACATTAACTCAATTCAGGTTTTCTTTAGTATTTTACTGTCAGTGCCAAGAGCTGTAGTTCTCTCTCACTCTCTCTCTCTATATATATATCTATGCCTGCTTTTTTATTATTTTTATTTATTTATTCATTTTATTTTATGTATGCATTTATATATATATTTATTTATTTATTAGCCAATCTTGGGGATTGGACGCAGGGCCTGAGCACTGTACCTGGCTTATTTTTTTGCTCAAGGCTAGCTACCACTCTGCACTTGACCACCAGCGCCATTTTCAGAAATTTTTTATATATGTGGTACTGGGGAATCCAACCCAGGGCTTCATGTATTCAAGGCAAGCACTCTTGCCACTAGGCCATAATCCCAGCCCTATACACGCTGTGTTATATGTAAATATTTTCTTTCAATGTTCATATTATTGCTGTAGTGTAAACTAAAACATTAAAACTAAAACATTATGAGATTTTTATCTTACAGCCATTTCATAGGGAAGTATATGTATCCACCAAAATGATGCATGCTAAACAAAATTTTGTCTTCAGTAAGACTGCATTATATAAAGTTGTTAGAAACTCCAATAGGACTTCCATATGTAGACTGCTATCTTCAATATTATTGTAATATAATCAAAATCTGTTTATACGTCAACGCAAAAGCTTGTATATATTCAAAAAGCAGTATCCATTCCCTGTCCATCAAAACAAATAGGACCACAAGTTGTTATAATTATGAGTACAGAATCAGATAAATGTGCAACGTATATACTGCATGAAATTCCATGTAGTTTGATACTTCAGTACTGGATTCTGAGGGTTATAAATTGTGCTCAATAGAACTCAAGATATTCTTTACCCACTATTTCCTGAATTGGGTTTGGTTAGGTATCTGTGTGTGTTATGATCAAAATATTGATTCTGCACAACACTGAAGGGTGTCACTGTCCCCGCAATTTCTGCTTCAGATGGAGTAAATCTTGAGGCATATTTTTGAAATACTCAATTATTTGTTGACAGGAAAACATTGATTGAATCATCCATATTTATCTATCCCCACCACTGAGTTCAGAAATTTGGATGAGATGTACATTTTATGTAGTCATTCTGAAGGGCACACAAATGACAACATAAGGGAAAAAGGGAAATTGTACGTGGACTCTATCAAGCACTCTATAGTAGGACCAACTTCTTTGAAGGGAAAAATGATTAACTGCTACTATTTCATGTAATATTTTATCTCATTTCTTTAGAAATAAATAATACACTGCATCAGGTAGCCACGTAGTTCACAATCTATCTACATAAGATTTCCATTCTCAAATATTAGCTTCGGATCTTTGGGTTTATGTTTTCCTAGATGTGTAGGTACCAAACTCTGTTCATCAAATTGAATTTTGCACAAGGAAATCGAAATTAGTGACTTCATTGGCATGGTTGAAGTCAGAGTAATTCATATTAATTAGAATATTCCAAGTGTTTCAGCATGTTACTATTTTAATATCATCTCCCTTTTCACTGCGTAGTTAATATATCTTTCACCAATATAACCTACCTTGTAATATTCAAAAATATAAAATTGCCACTGAATTAGGCGGTTCTCTATATGTCTGTTGTTACTAGGAGCTCCAAATATCTTCATTGTGTTTAACAGCCATGCAAAAGAAGTGGATGCAGGTACTCCACATTCAAAATTCCAGGAAAAATTTACAAACTTACAAGTCGTTCAAGACAAGGAAGACGTTTTTGCATCCATGAATTTTCCAACAAATCACCAGAAACCTAAAGTCACCAGTAGAGTTTTAAAAGTTCTAGCATTGCTCAGTACAAATATCCAGCCATAATTCAATCAAGAATCACATATTTATTCCATTGAGAATAATGTATTTGATACAATAAACAAAGAATTAAAAAAAAAAACTTTTCTTCTTATCGCAGCACAATATGGAACAATACCGGATGCTCCTTAGTAGACGAATGGATCAGTAAAATGTGGTATACATACCTAATGGAATTGTATACCTCGATTAGAAAGAATGGCATTGCCCCATTCATAAGTAACTGGAAGGACTTGGAATAAATATAAGTGAAGAGAGCCAGACTCAAAAAAACTTGAACTCTTCTCTAATTTTTGTGACATAATAATTTGAACCAATGGCACAGGCCCTGGTATAACTTGGGCTGAGAACAAAGGAGGAAATGGAGGCATAAAAGGGAATAGTTTAGCCTTCAGTTCTAATTTGTCCATTTGGCATTTTTGCAAACTTATTCTATACTAACGTCCATAGTTTTACACCTTCTGTAGAATAGATAAGCCAAAATTAAGGATATATGTTTGTAAATGAGAAGAATTTCAAATCAAGTGTATGTTTAGTAAATTCATTGGGATTATTACCTAGAATCATGATATTACTTCGGAAATCAACGGAAGTACCTCAAACATTATAAAGCTTTAGACACAAATATTTCACTCTTTGAACAAGGAGTTATAAAGGCAAAGAACATAGGCTGAAATTTCTTAGAATATGAACTGTTAAAACTTTATGCGATATGGAAATACAGACAGTTCTCTTTTGAAATATAATGCAATTCAAATGCTTTAGAAAATATTCCACAGCCATGTTTCAGATATAAGAAATCACCCACAAGCATACAGCAAACAGTTCAGCCAGGTTAAAGGCAAAATTAGAGTGCAGTCATTTAGCCAAGTCGTTCACCCAATACCGGTGTCTCCCTCAGTGACTCTCTCTTATTTTCTCCTAGTATCAAGGAATTATGACACAATGAATCCTGATTGATTACGCCATTACGTAAATGGTTATTTAGATAAAATATGTTATTGTATTTTGGAAGTCTCAGTTTTGCAGTAAATCAACTCTTCTCTGTTCTTATCCTTAGGGAGTTTCCACTTACAAAGCCAAAAGTATAGAAATCCAATTTTCATTTCTCTCTTGTTTGTTCTCACACTTCTATAGAGAAACAATTTTCCAGGATTTTTTGTTTGATTAAGACAGTATAAATATCAAAGAATATGGGGACCTATTTCTATATACTTTAAAAATTTGAATTCACTAAGAGAACAAAATCCTTCTTTGGGTGGCCAAAAATGTGGTGTTCCTTAACAATATGTTTTCCATTTACTATTTTAAGTAGTGTATTCAAGAACCAAAAGATATATTGTGTAGACATTATATTCAATTTTTCTCATAATTAGGGTATCTGCAGCGAAACTATACTTCTTCTTGAGGAGTTAAAAACAGAGCACTTAGAAACAAAACAGTAACTGCTTGATGTGAGAAGGGTAGTTCTACCGCAGACCCAGTAATGAGATATTAGTAGGTGATGAGGACAATTATGTTTATCCACACTTCAAACTACCATGCCTCTCACGAATGCAATAAGGATTTTATCTTGCCCACAGGCATCCACACATACATACTTGATTTAGTTACAATTACATATATAGAAAGATATATAGATATAGATATAGGTATCTATATCTATCTATATAGAGAGATGTATACATACATATATATATATATATATACACACACACATACTTAGATATATATTACATTCCTATCTGCCTACCGAAAATCAGTTGGTCTATGTGGTATGTATATATGTAGATGTAAATATATCTTATAATCTTTATACCTGTTCCTCTCATTTTGACTGTGTTACTTGGAATTATTTTGATTTCCCTATATTTCCAGGAATAATTGTCACCTTTGGTGGCCAATTTTCATAAAGATATCTGGTTGAGGACCCTTGCCTCACTACAATGTTTCACTGTTAAAGTGTAATGTTCAATTTGATATTTCGTGAAGTAATAATGCTTCACTGCATATGTACCTGATTAGGGTTCAAGAATGGAAGACAAAATAATGGCAGATGAATGATTGAAATCATCACAAGGATCATGTTGCAGGAGAGGAGAGATCAGGGAGAATACAATGCACAGGAAAGAAACTCACCTGTACGTAAGTACAAATATCCCCAGTGCAAGACATCATAATAACAGGAAATCAGATGTGGTATTCCACTTTGATTCCAGAACTCTGATATGATTTAAGAGATGTACAAATGGCTAAAGTCCCCATACCATGAAATGAACATGAGCTCCATCTATTGTATCCCAATAACCCTTAAGAGATAAAAAAAAAAAAAAAAAAAAAAAAAAAAAAAACAAATCCAGGGCCCTTCCTTCTGAAAACACGTTTGTGGAAATCTTTGTTTTTTAATCTCTTTGGTAGAGTTTGCTTTCCTTCTTGAGATTGAGAAAATCTTTTTTGCCTCTTTTCTCTTTCAAGAAATCGGTTACTATGAACTGGATGGTTTGGGGGTTTGAAAACTATCAATTATAACCAAAGCTATCCTATTTCCTCAGTCCCTGTGGCTTTTTCAGATGTTCTTTGGTACATGAATAGAACTATTGTAATACCTCAGTTCCTCAGAGGAAAGAAAAAATTCGTCCCTAGTAAGCTGGATTTGTAAAAACACTCAAGTCCTTAATGTTCTGGTATGAAGCCTTCACTTTTATGTTTCTTTTGGTTCATACATAGTACATTCACAAGAAAGTAACTACCAACCAAGTAATCCTTAATTCTTGTATGCAATACTAAGTCCCAACATTCACAAATGTTGCTGTTGTATCTAACAATGTTTTAAGTAGGTCTGAAATGAAACCACCTTGAGTTTTCAAATATTCTTGGAAGAAAACAAGGTAATTCCAAAAGAAGAACATTTACAATGCACTCTGATGCATGTGATTACACACATGTGGTACATGGTCTAGAAATTTTAATTCATTTTTCATGCTTTATTATATAACTAAAACAGTTCTGAATAAATCTACAAACAGTCTCCATATTATACAAATCTCACCGAAAAATATGAGTCAGGAAATGTGACATCAACTTACATCTTGTTGATTTCATTTGATATATATGACATGAAGTTGCGTTAGAGGACTTCAGTCTTTCCAGATGTCTGAGCAATTGTTGTGAGATAATTTTATCGCATAATTTCATTATCATTTTACATTAAGTGAATGCATGGCATCAATTTGAAGTTAATATACAAATAACAATGATTTATACAGATGAAGCAAAAGGAAAATTTTGGTAGAACGTGATTTTATTTTTACAAATCCTGGTTTTGAAACTATATTTTCTAATATATTGTACTACATGCCTTTAAAAATATGTAAACCCTCTTGCTTTGAAAATTCTCTCGTTCCAATAATGTGGTCACTTTGTTTTCAGTATAGAAAAGACACAGGGCTCATGAGGTCTTTATATACCGCTATAGTAGGTAATCCATTCTCAAAATTTTTTCATTTCTAATGCTACTATGGGGATGATTTAATATCAATTCTCCCTAGAGACATTTACTGAAGAACACTATTTTTCTATTAGAAAATCATTCACTGTTGTTTAATTCTTAAGCATAGAATTGTCAACATTTTCCTTGATAACTTCATGTGAACACTTGCGTAAAAGTGGATGCTTTTCCAAAGTCTGGATCATGGACAGAACAGAAATGTATAGGAAGAAGGAATTAGAAACACCTTAGGAGTTTAGGGATCTTGCCTAGTTGAAAGTGTGTGGAAACGATTCTCAGGATTCCACTTCTGAAACCTCGCTTACTTCTACAAAATCATAGATAAACAATGGACAGGAAGAACAAATAGGACTCCCCTTTCGGGTTGAAGGTGGCATTGAGCACTTCCATTGTCAAATGCGGAAGTGCTTGTGAATGACGTGAGGATCATAACCCGGAAGTGACCAATATTAGCCACGTCACAATACTAGTGACCCCACACCGAGGAGACAGGAGTTAAAAGTAACTGTTACTACGGAAAGGTCTACGGTGGACCAGGTTACTTCGTTGAGAGGATAGGCTCCTTCACTAATTTGGTAAGTACAGTTCTCCTTCAGAGACATCTAACAATCATTTCCCTCGTGTCCTTCCTTCAGTCATCAGTCCCCATCTCGTGTGGACTACCTTTTGACTCTTTGATATACACTCTGACATTTCTGGCTACAAAGGTTCTTTGTAATTCCTTTAACTGAAGTCCCATGAGGTAGTCCCTACATATTTTCAAAAACACAAGTATTGTCCAACATATCACATAATCAAAAATGTTATGTCCCTGGAATTGAGAATGTAGCAATTTCCAATGTGTCCGTCTTCAAATGTACTACCATTACTCTCACTTTTATTTAGGTCTAACACTGATATTTCTATGGGGTTGTACACTTGTTTCTGCCCACAACAAATTTACTGCTGCAATTTACTACTATTTGAAACAGTTACTATCTGAAGCGATGACTCTCAGTATTGCCCAATGGTCCCTCACTTTATAGTTAATGTTCTGTTAGATGTAATTACCTATAGATCCCTTGAGCCATAGTTCAAGTAAGAACACAGGAATATCTAAAATTATTGTCTTACTTTATCTGAGTTCAAACGGGCATTTACGTGTTTGAGACCTGGAAAAGTTGGAAAATTTTGAACTATTTAGTACAGATATCTACCAGTCAGAAAACATTTTCACAAATTTGATGACACTTGTCATGAATGAAGTCCCTTGAATGGTCGTCTATGACAAAGAAATTAAAGCTAAAGATTAATATACTTTGTAGACTTCAGTCCTACTGTTACAATTTTGAGATTTCTCCTTATTCCTTTCAATACACTTGTTGCTTGATTATTTGCTTGCAATTACATAGGCGATATACAACTGGATGAAAACTCATGAGTTTTACCACTAGAATACTTCCTTTCATAGTGTATCTTGGTTTAATAATTCAGTCTCAGTGCATGTCATTTTAATCAACAAGACAGGTAATTCATCATTGTCCATGTCTATTTTTTAATACAGAGCAATTTCCTGTCCCTTGAAATTTTTTTAACAGCACCTGAAACATTTCCACAATTTATAATCATATGCACAATACAAATGGAATTCTCTATGTCCTTTGGTTGAAAAAATTTTGTTTTTGCTGTCGAGTATGATTTTGGTTAATAATATGTTGGAGATAATTCTAGGCCCTTTTCAACCGTTAAGAAGCATTTCCATTGGGAAGATTTACATTGGTTTGTTGCATAATTCCTTTGTATGGGTGCTTTCTTAGAAACCCATATGTCAATGTGGCAGGCATATCAGTCAATGAAAGGGAACCATCTTTCTCAAATCAGTGTGTATTAAAAACTTGAAATTTGTCAAGGAATTCCTGATTCTGAGATAAATTGGATACACTATTGGAAATAAGATCTTCCTAGAAAGCTACTAAAAATGTTTTACCCTTGATTTCATGAGAACATTATTTATTTGTGAGAAATTTATTTATTTTCTACCCGAGAATGTAAGACACACACTGGTGATACTTGTTTTTCTGAAAAGGCAAAAAACAAAAAGTCAAAAAACCTTCATTCATATTTGACAATATTAAGAAATACCAGTAGGTATTATGAGCCACTTATTACCATGTCACTCTAATTAGATTCATGTAGTCTCTCAGGTGTCTTCTCTAATGTGTAACCTTAGAAAGTATAACCTTCCTTTGGAATGAGTAACATGCAGTGAATTGATTGTTGGCAGCAATTATTATGCTGGGAAAATCAATTATCTAATTCTGCAGTGAATTAATATAAGATAGGTTGAACAAACTATGGAAGCAAATCTATCCCTTTTTGACTTATTCACAGCATAGGAGGAATAAATTGGAATGTGATTATAAAGTACAGCGAGAAGATAGGACCTCTCTTCTGGATTTTGGCCAGTAATAGAATACTGACATATACTGGCGCTAGAGGACATGAAAAGATACCCTAAATCCAAAATGAGTGTGATTATCCAGTTCTTCTAGTTGTGCTCCCATTATAGGAGACACTAGATCAAAGTAATCCGGGCAAAGTGAACACCTCATACAAGGGCTCTTTTCTCTGGAGGAAATGATGCCCCTCACCTTTAGCAGAATGCTTTATGTATAAGAAAAGTTGTATTCCCGTTTTCTTTTAGCCTTAAGCAGAAATTGTTTATGTTATTTCCATTTTACTTCAACTAACGGTTATTCATAAATGTGCCAATACTTTTGTGGTCCTATCTGTCTGTCCAAATTTGCAACTTTGAGCTCAGCAGTTTTAGAATTTTCTAAAGTTGTAAGCAGCAACATAATCCATGGTCGAATATTGTAAAAATGGAGCCAGCCAGACATTCTCTAACTTTAATCTCGATATTCACAAAGGACACCTCTTTTATACTGAATCTTGGCAATGTAATATTTAAGGATTTCATCCATGCATTAAGCTATACTCACATATATATAGATATAGATATAGATATAGATATAGATATAGATTAGATAGATATATACAACCTGGTTTACTCCCGGTAAAAGTCAGGACTCACCACTACTAGTGCTTCATGTTTGTGATGCCACATAATTAGTTTGTCTTCGAAAACTGGCAATGGCAATTTTAAATTCAAAGCATGTCGTGCAACGAATAAAATATTTGATGAGTTTGATTTACAAATGAATGCTTTTACAGCCTTAAGAATGATAATTCATAAAATCTCCCAAATAGTTTGTTTTCTAAGCAGCCTAAATTTAATGAAAGGAGACTCAAGTTTCTTTGTCTTTCTCATTTTAAACCTAATTTCAGTGTAATACTTTATAGACACTCCATCCCTCTTTGAATGAACAGGAAAAGATGCCTTCATGTTCCCCTAGAAAAACTGTGTTGAAATAAGTCATAAACTATCTCCTGTTTTTCTGCTGAAAATGACTGTAATTTGTGGATTAAGAAATCAGTATTTACAGGATGTGTATCAAAGAACTCAAAAGTTAATGAGTTGAATATCTTCCAAGTTCTTCGATATTCTTTTGTTTCTCCAAAGAAATGATAATGTTTGAGACTTCTGGTCTGGAAATATTTCTTCATTGGTTTTCTGAGAGAATTTTTCTCCTCACAGGAAGTGCAGATATTTCCCTGTCTACCAGAATGCAAGAAGGTAAGCATGTTCCCAATGTCCTTTGAAAAGAACACTTCAAATGGTTCCATCATCTTATGTTTAGCATTCTCAGTATGCAAAACGCTGTGGGTGAGATTCAACGGGATGGAGTTCAGAATTGAGACATTCTGATAATTATACAGTGGAATTTTTAATTCGTACTATTGAGACATAAGAATGCAAGTAAATGTCTTGCCCTCAATGCACCTTCCCTGTCAACAGAGGACATAGCATGAATATTGCAAAACAGTAACCGCAAAAAGTCCTTCTATTAATGGAAAAATGTTTTCCCAAATACGCCTAAGAATTCCACACATGGGAACTGAAATGAATTTGATTATTATTTCTATGATAATATCCAAAGGCATACTTAGCATGTTTGTTGTCACAAAAGTGAATTTGAAATTAATGCATATGTTGTAATTGGAAGAGAAGGGAAAGAATTATATCTTCTCAAAAATATACCCTAATTTGCTTAGATATTTTTCTTTCCAGGTGAATCTCTGGATCCTGAAAGGTTACTGCAATGCCCCTATAATAAGAGTCACAAGATCAGGGCCTGCAGATTCCTGTACCATCTGGTGAAATGCAGAAAGGTAGGGTTGCATTTCAAAATGGTGAGTTGGTCATACTTTACTACAAACATAAATTTGAACCTTGATTACTTGAGTAAATATGGGAATTTGTGTGAATGAAATGATAGACTACCTGGGTAGATGCAGTATACACATATTTGTATTTGCTCTTGTAATCTGATCTTTGTGTAGTGCAGATAACAAATAGCAGTGCAAATTGTTTACAGAGTTCTAGGATAAGTAGGACTTTGCAAGATGTTTTCTGTAGGACAATCATTTCAATCTGAGTGTAGCGACTTAGTACTTGTTTTCCTTGTTCACAATTACCTACTCTAAATCAGCAATTTAATAAAGTGGCTAAAAATTAAGACACATGCACTGTCTTATGGCAGGTCATGTTTCCTTAACCATGTACTTCTAAGTAAGCCTAGTAATCCTGAATTGATGATAACGAAGAAGTGTTTTGCCAGTTTCATATATTTGGTGTTTTTTTTTGTTATGATGCCACAACAGTTATTTTCACAAAGAACAAGAAATCTTTCAAATGCTAATATAGTTGTCTATCCAAATTCATCTTTCTGTGTTAAAAAACATTGCCCTGGGCAGAAAACAATCTTCCCTTTGTTATGCTTTTCTAAGGATACTCACTGATCATATATACACATGTGCACAGAAAGACACATATATATGCACATGTGTATGTGCATACACATATGCATGTTTATATGTTTTCAAATATTCTTATATGTACATGTGCATAAATACAAATAAGTTTGTACATACACATACGATCACATACTTGCACTAACAAACACACTGAATCTGTTTCCACTATGTTTCCCATCAGTGTATCGTACCAATTCATCTAGCATATCTTAATAAATGCCTTTTTGTTTTCTTTTTATTAAACTTTTATTGTCAAACGTAGGGCTGAGAGGTTACAGTTTCATACGTTGGGCATTGAAATACATTTCTTGTACTGTTTAACCTCCTCCCTTCTTCCGTCTCCCCCACTCCTTTTCCATCCCCCCATGAGTTGTTCAGTTCATTTACAACAAACAGTTTTGCAAATATTACTTTTGTAATCATTTGTCTTTTTTACCCTCTGTCTCTCGATTTTGGTATTCCCTTTCTATTTCCTAGTTTTAATACCAGTATTACATGGTTTCGAAGGTACTCAGATAAGATACAGTGATAGTGCAGGAACAAACACAGGAGGGGATACAAGACGATCATCAATAATAGAATTACAGTTTCACATCGCTTGTTGAAAGTAATTACAACAGTGATATAACAGTCGTTTCCATAACATGGATTTCAATTCATTTAGCATCATCATAATTGCTATGGTCTGTTGTGATCCTCTGCTGTGATTAGCCTAAACCAGTACTAATTATTCCCTAGAAGGGAGACCATAGAGTCCATGTTCAAATGTTGGAGGGGATGTGGCTAAAGGGAACTCTACTTCATTGATAAGAGAAATGTAAACTGGTTCAGCAACTCTGGAAAGTGGTGTGGAGATTCCTCAAAAGGCTAAATATAGACCTTCTCTAAGACCCTGCAACCCCACTTTGGGGCATCTATCCAAAAGACCACAAACAAGAACACATAAATCCTCTAGCACAACAATGTTCATCGCAGCACAATTTCTCATAGCTACAATTTGGAACCAACGCTGGACCCTCAGTAGACGAATGGATCAGGAAATGTGGTACATATACACAATAGAATTTTATGTCCCTACTAGAAAAAATGGCATTGTCCCATCCGTAAGAAAACTGAAGGACTTGGAAACAATTATACTAAGGGAAATGTGCCCGAACCGAAGAAATAAAGCCTTTTGAGTGAAGAAGTCATGATTCTGAATGTTTTATATGCCAAAGTATGTTTTAAGAATACAGCACTTTGCTGCTGTGTCCGACATCCAATCTTGTCATGACTTGAGTTTAAATTGAAGGATTTTTATGCAAAGAGAGCATGAGAAATAGAGTGTGAGAAACTTATCCACCTCCCAGACCTTGACAATTGTAAGAAACAGATGAGGAAGAGTCGAAGTTATACTAACCTGTCCTCTTGTGCTAGACTGGTGCTAGTATAGCAAACAACCGAAGGTTAAACCCCAACTAAGAGAATATGCGCAACACTTTCCTTCTCCCAATAATTTTACTATGTTCTTTTTTTTACATCCTGGTTCAATAGAATCATCCCGACATTGCTGCCAAATTGGCTACTTGTCCCTTCAATGCCCGACACTTGGTGCTGCGAGATCAGCTCAGTGAACATATAGCAACATGTGCGGACCAAAGTTGCATGAGGATGATGTAGGTAAGCTTGATACATGAAACATAAATCAGATCTGACTCAGATTCAATCTGGAAAATACTCTGATACCATTTTTCTTATTTTATTTCTTGCAGTTACTATGAATTGGCCCCAAGCACAAGAGAAAAAATCTGGAAACACAAGGCACAGCCTCTCCTGTGAGGAAGACTGGGATAAAGGTAAAGAGCTAGATTACCTTTTGAGTTTCTGCTGTAACTGAATGTCAGTTTAGAGATAGATGGCATATAATAGTAAGCACTTTTGCTCTACATCATACTTAATGTATGCTAATATTGATAAGGAGTAATATGCTTATCTTCATATATGAAGACCAGCACTCAGAAATGAACTTTTAAAGAATATAAAAAAAAAAAAGCAACATCCACAAGATTTTCCCTGCATAGTTTAGGACTCTTTCTTTTCCATGTTAATTATCCACATAAATCATTGTTATATGAGGTCCTTTAGGTGGTTAACATTACCTATGTCTTTCCTTGGCCATGTAAATGTTAGAGAAAGTCTAATATATTCCCTGAAGACCATATCCACTTTTCTGTTTTCCAGAATCCTTGGAAAATCCTAGCCCAACTTTTGTTTGGGGCAGTGTGGAGTCATCTACCAATAACAGGTAAAGAAAATGCCATTATCCCTTGACAAAGTTCTATTTCTTAGAAATAAAGGAAACAAGTATAATCAGTGGAAGAGCTGCCTTTTTCTTTTAGGTACAATAAAACTTCCTCTTTTCTGGGGAATATTCAGATTGCTGTCTGAACTGTGAATGGTTAAAGTATTCATGTGTAAATCCGCAATGACTTCATAATCTAAAAACATATCCAAACAAATTCATTGGTATTTATCGGAGGCCATACTCAAAATTGTCACTTGTTGTATAACTACAAAGTATTAAGAAACTGTTATGGATATGACAGTATTTCAGAGTCATGGTTTACTTCTGAATGACCCCTAATACCTTTTCATTTAATTTTATTCATAGAAAAACCTAATGATCGGCTGGAATTCCTCTTCATGTGAGTAGCTACTAAAATCCTACGGAGAGTAATTTGATTAAATACAGTAAAAAGCAATTATACACATATGTTATGTTGTTTGGTTATATGTGTTATATGCCCCCTTGCTCAGCAAGGATAGTAGGACATGGGTGACCTTAATAACTACATCATGTGTGTTTTCAGCATGTTTTCATTTTTCAATACTTGCTTGCAAACTATCCCCATACATTTGTGGCAAGGCACAAATACCTTGGAAATTCTGTTCAAAAATCCCACCGGATGTTAGCCCATGAATGCAGTTTGTAGGTCAAGGTTAACTTTCAATTTACATTCTTTTTATTTTTCAAAATACCAATAATGCTATTTGACTTTATTCTTTATTTCAGCGAGATTTTGTCCATCTTCTTTTCTTCTGCAAGTGTCTTTCTTAGTTCTGTAATCCCAAGTGTCTTGATTTTTCTCCCTTCCTATTCACTCCTTTCTGTTTTCCAT
Source organism: Perognathus longimembris pacificus (assembly GCF_023159225.1). NCBI lineage: Eukaryota > Metazoa > Chordata > Mammalia > Rodentia > Heteromyidae > Perognathus > Perognathus longimembris. Next base: position 10,165 of record NW_025961911.1, on the reverse strand, counting down.
TCTTTCTTACCTTTTAATTTTTTTTCCAATTTTTATTATCAAACTGATGTACAGAGAGGTTACAGTTTCATACATTAGGCATTCGATACATTTCTTGTACTGTTTGTTACCTTGTCCCTCATACGCCCCTCCCCCTTACTCTTCCCACCCCCCGAGGTGTTCAGTTCACTTACACCAAACAGTTTTGCAAGTATTGCTTTTATAGTTGTTTGTCTTTTTTTACCCTGTATCCCTCAATTTTGGTATTCCCTTTCAATTTCCAAGTTCCAATACCAGTATATATGGTTTCCAATATACTCAGGTAAGATTACAGAGATAGTGTAGGTACAACCACAGGAAGGTGATACAAGAACATCATCAATAATAGAAGCTACAGATACACATGGGACGTTGAAAGTAGTTACAACTGTGATATAACAATTGTCTCCATAACATGGAGTTCATTTCACTTAGCATCATCTTATGTGTTCATAAGGGTATAGCTATTGGGCCTTGTGATGCTCTGCTATGACTTGCCTAAACCTGTACTAATTATTCCCAATAAGGGAGACCATAGAGTCCATGTTTCTTTGGGTCTGACTCACTTCACTTAGTATAATTTTTTCCAAGTCCTTCCATTTCCTTACAAATGCGACAATGTCATTCTTTCTGATAGAGGCATAAAATTCCACTGTGTATATGTACCACATTTTCCTGATCCATTCGTCTACTGAGGGACATCTGGGCTCATTCCAGATTCTCTATGCCTACTTAATCTTGATAAAGGAGCTCAACACATGCAACAAAAAAAATCAATTTAGATTCTTGAAAGATCTTTACATGTGAGTTCAGAGTAAAAGGAAGTGTATTGTTCCTGCTCACACTTGCATGTTCAACAAAATTAATTGAGTGAGAAGAACGTAAAGTTCCTGGAGAGTATATTGATTGATGATAGAAACTTAGGAAATTTAGAAGACATGTAGTTATATTTTTCTTGTATCCCTTAGAAAGTCACTTCCCACAAAAATGATGCCTTCTTTTTTCATTTATTCTTTGTGTCTCATGTAAGATAGTTTTAAATCAAATATTATGACATTGATCTCAAATCTTAAGATAATCATTTCTGATATAGTCTACAATATTTAGTATTTTTGTTATAAGACTAGGCACATTTCATATTTTGTGTTCCTGTCATGTGACACTGATTATACTTGCATGGGTGAGACATATACAAAATGTTCTATTACTTGGATAAGTCTTATTATGTTACCTAAACTAAGCTTAGAAGAAATGTACCTGTGTCATGAAAATAATCGCTTCTCCAGTTATTTATGCGTTCACCTACTTCAAATGATTTGAAACACACACAGTTTCAAACCATAAGTGTCCAGAAACTGTCCAATTGATCAATTTCTGTGTATATGCAAGTTGAAGAAATCAAGAAATTATTTCAGGATAATGAGCAACTGTTCTGTTTTGTGTATCTGTAGAACAATTATTGAATATCTGTTGTTATTAGGCAGAATCAGAAATGTGTATTAGCAAACTTTCCACCATAATGAAAAGTTCTGTTTTCTATTTTCCTTTGCAGAAATAATATGGTGCTCTACGATTTGAGGATCAAGAAGTTTTTTCTTGTCTTGTCTATCACATGAAATAATAATACTCTCAACACGTTGAATGTGTTTTCATTTCCACTAGCTATTAAACTTACCTATATGGTTCGCTTGTATACTGTTTACAGTGAATGCTGCCATCAATGTTAGGGTTTCCCCCTTTACTGAAATATACCATTTAAGATTCTCTTCTAAACATAGGTTGCATGAATGGAATGATGATCATGAAATGAAAATCTGGATACATAAACATGTGTAAAATTCTATATCTTTTCTTCAGTTAGGTTTGCATGTGAGAAACTTTTTGTCAATGATCTCTCCCCTTGCATTTAAAGGTTATTAAACTTACCTCTTTTCGTAGAAAATTTAAATTTATGTAGCCCACCACATGAGTAAGCCAAATAACTACTGCTTAATTGTGTGTGTGTGTGTGTGTGTGTGTGTGTGTTTTGTGAGAGTGTCTTAGTTGGAACTATTTAATTTATAATTTGTAATTAAATTTTATTGAAAAGTTGATGTACATATGTGGTACCATTACAAAATAAGGTAGTGAGTGCATTTCTTGTCATATTAGTTACAACTTCCCTCATTTTTCAGTATTTTCCTAAGTCCAGATAAGCATATATGCAAGATCCATTGTACCAAACTCATATCCAGTCGCCAAAGGGGGACTCCACAGGTTTTTTCATTTACTATATTAAACATAAGAAAAATAATAAAATTCTCCTGTTCCCATCCCTTGCAGATATATTGTAACATCACTGGCAAAAACAATTAGAAATATCATTTGATAAGAAGTTTTATACTTTACAGACACTAACTCTATGCTCCCCGCCCCCAAATTTCACATCTCAGGGACACCTTGGGCTGTTGTATTTTCTTGTTTGCGACAGGATGATTTCAGCTTCTGTCTGAGATAGCTCTGGTGGATGCTAGAAGGTAGACATTGGAACAGGCAGGGAACCACAAGAATGTTTCCACTATGGCAAGTTCTTGGCCCAGAACATGCCAGAGCCAGCAGAACCAGTCTTGGAGATGCCAGTCATTTCTGATCATCTTACCCATCTCTTTTTGGAGCTCCTCTAGCTGCCTCTTAATCTTTTGTAAATTGTCAGTAATATTGACCCAGTACAATCCTTTCAATTTTTTGTACCTGAATGGATTTTGAAAAACAGATAATCTATGACATGATTTTGCAGAATTCCCCATTGCTCATTTCTTCCTGTGTCTATTGACCATTATTATTTCCTTTGCAGAGAAGTCTGTCTTTAAGTCTTCTACCCACTTACTAATGGTGTAGGTAATTCTTTCAGGATTTGATGGGGAGGACTTAATTTTTTTAGTTCCAAGTATATTTTAGATATGAGGACTTTGTCAGTTGTACTGAAACTGAGACAAAGGACAAGCAGTGTATCAATAGAACAGTGATACTCCCTAGACACTGTGTTGACAATGAAGTATGCAACTTACAGTGGGGGTGAAAGTCTGTTGTATTTTGTCAAAGGCTTTTTGGGCTTTGACTCAGAGACCTATGTGATTCTTGGTCTTAAGTATGTTAGTGGGGTGGATATCATTATCCCTGTAGGTATTTTAAAACAGCTTTGCATCTGTGGACTGAAGACTACAACATCATGTTGTATGATTTTTTAAAAACTCTTTTGGAATCTGTTAGCTAATATTTCGTTGAGGAGTTTTTCATCAGTGTTCATAAGATAGATTGCTCTGTCATTTTCTATATATTTTGTGTCTTTGACGGTTTTTTGGATGGTTTTGATATTAGCTTCTTAGTATGTGTTTAGGATTTTTCTCTCTCTGCAACTATTTCACAGAAGATTGTGAGTAGACTTGATATTATCTAGATTTTAATGTTTCATAGAATAATCTTTTGAATCAATCTTAGCCTGGGTTTCCCGGATTGGAAGAAAACTTCCTTGCTTCTTTTTTTATCATTTTTTATTTATTTTTTGTTTTCAAGATGATGTACAGAGGGGTTACAGTTGCACACATAAGTTAGTGAGTACAATTTTTTTATACCTGTTACCCTCTCCGTCATTTTACGCCCACCTTCCCTCCCTCTTATCCCTCTTCCCTGCCCACAGGAGTCAGATACCAATTCACAACGGAGACAAAAAGTGGTCAGCCTTGGGAGAAAGATGTCCAAAAGAGACAATCAAACACTACTTCACATATACATTTGTTCATATGTACATACTTTAATCATACTGTAAATAATATTAAAATTAAGAAACATTACTCCATTGTTGTCTATCTATATAAGAAAAAGCAATCTTTAACCAAACACAGAATTGACAGTGTCCATTGTTACAAAAGTCATGGACAACCCACTATTAGCAGATTCAGAAAGAAAATGTCTGATTTAAATCAATAAAATTGTGATGACTAAAAGAAGAAAGTTTTCTTTCCAATAACCCTTAATTGTGAACTATTTTATTTGAAATGAATGCGGTTTTCATTGCAGGTCACTTGATAAGTTTCCTTCACAAATAGTGAGGAAAAAATGAGCAATTACACTTCTGTTGCTCACAATAAATCAATTCAAGTTTTCTTCAATATTTTACTGTCAGTGCCAAGAGCTATTGTTCAATAAAGGTAATATAGGCACACTTTGTTATATGTTGATACTCATGTTGGTGTTTTCACAATTGAATCTATTAAGAGTAAATATTTTCTTTCAATGTTCATATTATTCCTGTAGTGTAAAATAAAAATTATATTTTATATCTTACAGCAATTTCATAGAGATTTGTATGTCTACTCCTAAATGACGCATGCTAAGCAAAACTTTGTCATCAGTAAGACTGCGTTATAAAAAAAAATTGTGATAGAATTTCAGTAGGACTTCCATCATTAGTCGGCTATGTTCAATTTCATTGTAACATAATCAAAATCTGTTTTTATGTGAATTCAAATTCGTTTATATATTCAAAAGCTGTATTCCATGCCCTTACAATAAAAAAATCCAGTAGGGTCAGAAGTTGTTATACTTATGAGTAGAGAGTCAGACAATTGTGCAACATATATACTGCATGAAATTCCATGCAGTTTGATACTTCAGTACTGGATTCTGAAGGGTTGAAAATAAAATGAGGTCAATAGAACTCACGATATTCTTTACTCACTGTTTCCTGAAAATGGGTTTGCTTAAGTATCTGTGTGTGGTATGATCAAAATATTGCTTCTGCACTACATGGCAAGGGGGTCAGGATCCCCACAATTTCTGCTTCCAGGAAGAGTAATCTTGAGTCATATTTTTGAAATTATTATTTTTTGACAGGAAAACATTGATTGATCCTTCATTGTTTAATCTACCACCACGGACTGGCTGTATCTATTTGTACTTCCATTTCTTTCTTCATGTCCCAATGTTCTCTCAAGGATAACTTTCTGTGTTCTTGATTTTTTTAATGGAATTTAATGTTCATATTTTTGTTAATTTCAGCCATCATCACAGATTTTTTTTTCTTCATTTGTTTTTCATCAGTGTTGTTTTGGGGATTGGTGTGTTTACTTGACCTTTCAAGAAATAAGTAATGTTTCTTTGCGTTTTAGCATCTGGGGTGCTGAAGTAATGAAGGATTGATTTCCCCTAAACTTTCCTTTGTGGGATCATAGGTGGCAGCAATATTGAACAAGTGTATATCTGCATCAATAATTTCATAGCGTTTACTTTTGGTCATATGTCCTCCAGCATTTCTTATTAGTAGTATTCCTGCTAATGGACATTTTTCTTGGGGCTATGTTGAATGTGAGGGTCATTTTGCTTTGCTTTTTTTTTTTTTTTTTTTTTGGCCTGTGTTATAGAGCATTCTTAATGTGTCTCTAGGCCGATCTCCATTCCTATTCAGACAGATTAAAAATTGATTCATATTAAGTTTCTTAGCTTTATAATAGAAAATATCAACGCAACAGAGATATTTTAAAAGGTAAGTTTTTGTAATTCAGTTGAGCTTAAGGATTTCTGTTATGTGAAGTTTAATTAGAAATACATTTCCCTAGCACCTAGCCATATCCCACAATTTACTATCATGAATATATAAAAACATGACATTCCTTGAGAGAATAAAATGTTATAATTTGGAATGCATTTTGACGCCTGGGTCTTGACTTTTTTTTTTTTTTTGGTTGTTTTTTTTTTTTTTTTTGCCAGTCCTGGGGCTTGGACTCAGGGCCTGAGCACTGTCCCTGGCTTCTTTTTGCTCAAGGCTAGCACTCTGCCACTTGAGCCACAGCGCCACTTCTGGCCATTTTCTGTATATGTGGTGATGGGGAATTGAAACCAGGGCCTCATGTATATGAGGCAGGCACTCTTGCCACTAGGCCATATCCCCAGCCCGGTCTTGACTTTTTATTAAGGCCAGTAGAAGGCTACCGTCATTTTCCTTTTGGTTACAACACATAAACTCAACACAAATGATCAAGGTGATGTCGTGTCATGTGCTGGTGTAACATGTGAGATTGTTATCACAAGCAATCTCATTAACCTAAAGCAAGGAAACTAATTCTGACACACACCCTAATATTTAAACTCAATTTAGTAGGTTCCAGGATCTTGAAACATGTATTCGGGCAGACTTAGCCTTTAACTCTGCATATCAGGGAAAATCCCTGCAAAAATTACTCACAAACCATGCATATATTATTTGTTAGCTCAGTGGACATGCTATATAGACATAAAAAGGTTTCATATTAAGGCTAGATGTTGTGTATGTGTGTGTGTGTATGAGTGTGTGTGTGTGATTATTCATTAAAGTGTTGACAAAGTGATGTGCAAAAGTGTACACATACATAAGACAGTGCATACATTTCATGTGATATCATATACCCTTGATTTTTTCCCTTCCCTAGAGCAGGTAGGCATATATACAATACCTAGTATACCAAAATCCTATACAGTAATATGTAACTTATGACAAAGGCAATAATCCTAGAACTTTAAATGTAACATCAACAATAGAATCCTCCTGAGTCCTCTTGGTGTTGTTTTACTTATTCTCATCTTTTACAGTCATATGTACTTAGCTGCTGAGCTATTGTTATCTACTGTTATATCTATTCTAGACCTTCTCGTTTAGTACTTGTTTGTTTTAGACACATTATGTAACGTCACTGAGGCAAACCTGTGGAAATACCATTTGAAAAGGATTTTCTTTTGCCGTCCTGGTCTCTACTGTCCCCTCACCCATCCTAACAGTCTTATATAAAGGAACCTTTCCCCTTGGTTTTTGTGTTCTACTCTTGTCTCACTCAACAATATTTGTTAAAGTTCTCATTATTTGCCTGAGAATAAACAATATTTTATCATTTGAAATCACTGTGTAATATTACCTCATGTATAGGTATCCCATTTTATGGATCCCTTCGCTTGTAGTGGGGCATCAGTGTTTTCTCCATATTTTGGCGGTTGTAAATTGTGCAGCCATGAACATGTATATCCAGATGTCTTTATGATATCCTGAGACATGTTGTTCAGAATAGATGTCGAGGAGTAATATGGCTGGGTCATAGGTTATGTCTATGCTGAGCATTTTGAGGAACCTCCATACAGTTCTTCAGAATGGATGTACTAATTTACACTCCAACTAACATTAAGACTTCCTTTTTCCCAATATCCCTTCCAGCATTTCTTATTGCTTGAGTTCAGAGTGTACAGCAATCTACCTGAGTGAGACGGAATATCAGGGTTGTTTTTATTTGCATTTCCTTTACTGCCTGGGATGGTGAACATTTCCTTAAATGTTTCTTTGCCATGTTTTATCTTTTCTATTGTAACGTCTCTGTTTATCTACTTTGCCCATTTAATAATTCGTTTACTGGGTTCAGAGGTGGTTAGTTTCTTTATTTCTCTGTAGGTGACAGACATTTGGCTTTTTTTCTGTTTCTCTGCTGGTGAGGAACCTTTCCCACATGATAGGCTGTCTTAGTAGTTTGGTTGGTATGTCTTTAGCTGTGCAGAAAACTTTCTATTTTTTAGTATTCTCATTTGGTAATTCTCTCCACTATCTGTTGTGACCCTTACCTGTGCCTATAAGTTCTAGTGTCTCTCCTCCTCTGTTTTTCAGTAGTTTAGAGGATTCAGGGGTGTTGTTGATGTTCTAAATACATTTTGAGTTTGCCCTGGTGCATGGTGTTTGGCTAGGATCAACTTTGAATTTTCTACATGTGTCTGCGCAGTTTTCCCAGCACCAGGAGTTGAAGAGGCTGTTAATACAATTATGTATCTGTAGCTCCTTTTTTGAATATCACCTGATTGTAAGAATGCAGCTTTAGCCATCCTCTTCTGTGGCTAGCCTAAAGCTATGATAATTACTGCCTATGAGGGAGACCATAGTGTCCATGATTCTTTGGGTCTGGGTCACTTCACTTAGCATATTTTTCCAAGTGCTTCCATTTCCTTATGAATGGGGCGATGTCTTTCTGAATGAGGCATAAAATTCCATCCTGTATATGTACCACATTATCCTGAGGGGCATCTGGGTTGGTCCCATAATTTAGCTATGACAAATTGTGCTGCAATGAACATTGTTGTGCTGGTGGCTTCAGTGTGTTCTTGTTTTTGGTCTTTTGGGTAGATGCCCAAAGTGGGGCTGTTGGGTATTAGGGGAGCTCTATGTTAAGCCTTCTGAGGAATCTCCATAGTGCTTGCCAGAGTAGTTGGACCAGTTTACATTCCCACTAACAATGAAGTAGTGTTCTCTTTTGGCCACATCGATGTTGAACACAGAAGATGATGCTAAGTGAAATGAACTCCATATTATGGAAACAAATGTTATATCACTGTTTTAATTACATTCAACATGCCATGTGTAACCGTGGCTTCTGTTGTTGATGTTCCTCTTGTATCCCCTTCTTGTGTTCATACCTGCACTATCACTATATCTTACCTGAGTACACTGGATACCATAGATACTCATATTTGATCTAGGAAAGTTAAAGGATATACCAAAATCATGAGACACAGGGTAAAAAGACAAATGACTTCAAAAGCAAAACTTACAAAACTGTGTGGTGTAAACCACATGAACAACTCATGGGCAAAGAAGGAAATGGGGCATGGAGAGGGGAAAGGAGGGAGTAGTAAACAAACAAGACAACAAATGTATCCAATGCCTAAGGTACGAAAATATAACCTATCTGTACATAATTTTGACAATAAATAAGAAAAAAGATTTTTAAAATTAGAACTTTATTTCTGTGTTTAGTATTCCATTCCATTTCTCTTAAGGTTTTTCTTTATACCAGTGCCACCTGTTTTTGTTGTGATGGTTATATAATAGATCTTGACACAGCACTTTCAAGAATAATGGAAGGAAGGCGAGAAGCCTCCCAAATTGGTAACATCGTGTATTCCACAAGAAATATTGCCAGAATAAACGAGGACATCCAAACAATCAGAAACAACTATTTCCAGAATCTATACTCACTAGGGAATGAATACTTTAGGGAAATAGGTAGATTTTTACAGAAATATAAACTGTCCAACCTGAGGCAAGAACGTATAAATCAATTAAATAACCACATGAATTATGACGCGATACAGGAAGCAATGAAATTTCTTCCAATAGAAAAAAAAGCAATCACAGCAGAATTCTATAACACTTTCTAAGAGAGGGGAAAACACCAATATTCTCCTAGTTCACCCGTGAAATTGATGCAGAGCGAGAAACCCCAAACTAGTTCCTTCACGCAAATACCATCACAAACCAGGAAACGACCCCCAAAAGGATATTACAAACAAATCTCACTGAGGAACAAAGATGCACAACTGCTCTACAAAATATTACCTAGCAATATCCAAAAACAGATATTATAAATCATGCATCATGGTCAACTAGCCTACATTCTACAGCTGGAAGCCTGCTACAGCAGATTCATAAGTATTAATGCAATCCACCAAACTGACGTAGGTAAGAGGAAGAATCACATCATTCTCAGAGTGGGCTGCCCCAAACCTTCAATATAATAACAAAGCAATACATTTTCAAAGCCCTAAACAAAATAGGAATAGGAAGACCCTTTTTAAAACAAAGAAAGCCATATGTATGAGACCAACTGCTTAAGTCATACTAAATGGGAAGGACTAAAAACCATTATCTTGAAAACCAGGAACAAGAAAAGGATAATACATCTCTCTTCTCCTATTTAATATATTTCTGGAATCCTTAGCCATAGCAAGAAATCTCCAAATAGGGAGGACCCCAAATAGGGAGGAAAAAAATGTGAAACTGACGCGATTTGTGGATATTATGTTTTTATACCTGAAGGACCCAAATAAATCTCCTCCAAATTCCTAGACCTAACAAACCATTTTTCCAAATTACAGATGGTAAATTTGCAACAGACAAATGTTATAACTTGCTAATATTATTCATACACAGGGTATTCAAGAAACGATTCCCTCCAAAACCTAAGGCATCCATCACAAATTTCGCCATGGATCTAAAAAGAGATTACCTGAAGAGGAAATAAACATATTGAAACACATAAACATAATCACCATCATTGGCAGTATCTGATATGCATATACAAACAACCCTGAGATAACTTGTTTC
>NW_025961910.1:0-41211 GCF_023159225.1 Perognathus longimembris pacificus | reverse complement strand
TCTGCCCTCACCACAAATCAGATTCTTCTGAGGAGTTCCCAGTACATTATCCTTTCCCCTGTGTAATTACCTTAACAAGCTCCAGCTGTTTTTATTCTCAGAAGGTTTACTCCCTGATATACAGCTGCCTACCCCCTTCGTAAGTGCAGGTCCTAAATGAGCTTTTTTCTCTGTTCCCTCACCACAATCCAGATTCTTTTGGGGAGTTACCAGTACAGAAACCATACCAGGAAGTACTTAATTTATTAAGCAACTGCTTTTCTTAATCTCAGTGGAGATATTTACTGATAAACAGCTACCTACGCAGCATGTTCAGGTCGTTCCTAAATGAGCTTTTATCTCTCTGCCCTCACCACAAATCAGATTCTTCTGAGGAGTTCCCAGTACATTACCCTTTCCCCTGTGTAATTACCTTAACAAGCTCCAGCTGTTTTTTTTTGTTTTTTTTTTTCTTTTTTTTTTGGCCAGTCCTGGGCCTTGGACTCAGGGCCTGAGCACTCTCCCTGGCTTCTTTCCCGCTCAAGGCTAGGACTCTGCCACTTGAGCCACCGCGCCACTTCTGGCCGTTTTCTGTATATGTGGTGCTGGGGAATCGAACCTAGGTCCTCGTGTATCCGAGGCAGGCACTCTTGCCACTAGGCTATATCCCCAGCCCCTCCAGCTGTTTTTATTCTCAGAAGGTTTACTCCCTGATATACAGCTGCCTACCCCCTTCGTAAGTGCAGGTCCTAAATGAGCTTTTTTCTCTGTTCCCTCACCACAATCCAGATTCTTTTGGGGAGTTACCAGTACAGTAACCATACCAGGAAGTACTTAATTTATTAAGCTACTGCTTTTCTTAATCTCAGTGCAGATATTTACTGATAAACAGCTACCTACGCAGCATGTTCATGTCGTTCCTAAATGAGCTTTTATCTCTCTGCCCTCACCACAAATCAGCTTCTTCTGAGTAGTTCCCAGTACATTATCCTTTCCCCTGTGTAATTACCTTAACAAGCTCCAGCTGTTTTTATTCTCAGAAGTTTTACTCCCTGATATACAGCTGCCTACACCCTTCATAAGTGCAGGTCCTAAATGAGCTTTTTTCTCTGTTCCCTCACCACAATCCAGATTCTTTTGGGGAGTTACCAGTACAGTAACCATACCAGGAAGTACTTAATTTATTAAGCTACTGCTTTTCTTAATCTCAGTGGAGATATTTACTGATAAACAGCTACCTACGCAGCATGTTCATGTCGTTCCTAAATGAGCTTTTATCTCTCTGTCCTCACCACAAATCAGATTCTTCTGAGGAGTTCCCAGTACATTATCCTTTCCCCTGTGTAATTACCTTAACAAGCACCAGCTGTTTTTATTCTCATAAGGTTTACTCCCTGATATACAGCTGCCTACCCCCTTCGTAAGTGCAGGTCCTAAATGAGCTTTTTTCTCTGTTCCCTCACCACAATCCAGATTCTTTTGGGGAGTTACCAGTACAGTAACCATACCAGGAAGTACTTAATTTATTAAGCTACTGCTTTTCTTAATCTCAGTGTAGATATTTACTGATAAACAGCTACCTACGCAGCATGTTCATGTCGTTCCTAAATGAGCTTTTATCTCTCTGCCCTCACCACAAATCAGATTCTTCTGAGGAGTTCCCAGTACATTATCCTTTCCCCTGTGTAATTACCTTAACAAGCTCCAGCTGTTTTTATTCTCAGAAGGTTTACTCCCTGATATACAGCTGCCTACACCCTTCATAAGTGCAGGTCCTAAATGAGCTTTTTTCTCTGTTCCCTCACCACAATCCAGATTCTTTTGGGGAGTTACCAGTACAGTAATCATACCAGGAAGTACTTAATTTATTAAGCTACTGCTTTTCTTAATCTCAGTGGAGATATTTACTGATAAACAGCTACCTACGCAGCATGTTCATGTCGTTCCTAAATGAGCTTTTATCTCTCTGCCCTCACCACAAATCAGATTCTTCTGAGGAGTTCCCAGTACATTATCCTTTCGCCTGTGTAATTACCTTAACAAGCTCCAGCTGTTTTTATTCTCAGAAGGTTTACTCCCTGATATACAGCTGCCTACCCCCTTCGTAAGTGCAGGTCCTAATGAGCTTTTTTCTCTGTTACCTCACCACAATCCAGATTCTTTTGGGGAGTTACCAGTACAGTAACCATACCAGGAAGTACTGAATTTATTAAGCTGCTGCTTTTCTTAATCTCAGTTGAGATATTTACTGTTAAACAGCTACCTAGGCAGCATGTTCATGTCGTTCCTAAATGAGCTTTTATCTCTCTGCCCTCACCACAAATCAGATTCTTCTGAGGAGTTCCCAGTACATTATCCTTTCCCCTGTGTAATTACCTTAACAAGATCCAGCTGTTTTTATTCTCAGAAGGTTTACTCCCTGATATACATCTGCCTACCCCCTTCGTAAGTGCAGGTCCTAAATGAGCTTTTTTCTCTGTTCCCTCACCACAATCCAGATTCTTTTGGGGAGTTACCAGTACAGTAACCATACCAGGAAGTACTTAATTTATTAAGCTACTGCTTTTCTTAATCTCAGTGGAGATATTTACTGATAAACAGCTACCTAGGCAGCATGTTCATGTTGTTCATAAATGAGCTTTTATCTCTCTGCCCTCACCACAAATCAGATTCTTCTGAGGAGTTCCCAGTACATTATCCTTTCCCCTGTGTAATTAATTAACAAGCTCCAGCTGTTTTTATTCTCAGAAGGTTTACTCCCTGATATACAGCTGCCTACCCCCTTCGTAAGTGCAGGTCCTAAATGAGCTTTTTTCTCTGTTCCCTCACCACAATCCAGATTCTTTTGGGGAGTTACCAGTACAGTAACCATACCAGGAAGTACTTAATTTATTAAGCTACTGCTTTTCTTAATCTCAGTGGAGATATTTACTGATAAACAGCTACCTACGCAGCATGTTCATGTCGTTCCTAAACGAGCTTTTATCTCTCTGCCCTCACCACAAATCAGATTCTTCTGAGGAGTTCCCAGTACATTATCCTTTCCCCTGTGTAATTACCTTAACAAGCACCAGCTGTTTTTATTCTCATAAGGTTTACTCCCTGATATACAGCTGCCTACACCCTTCGTAAGTGCAGGTCCTAAATGAGCTTTTTTCTCTGTTCCCTCACCACAATCCAGATTCTTTTGGGGAGTTACCAGTACAGTAACCATACCAGGAAGTACTTAATTTATTAAGCTACTGCTTTTCTTAATCTCAGTGGAGATATTTACTGATAAACAGCTACCTACGCAGCATGTTCATGTCGTTCCTAAATGAGCTTTTATCTCTCTGCCCTCACCACAAATCAGATTCTTCTGAGGAGTTCCCAGTACATTATCCTTTCCCCTGTGTAATTACCTTAACAAGGTCCAGCTGTTTTTATTCTCAGAAGGTTTACTCCCTGATATACAGCTGCCTACCCCCTTCGTAAGTGCAGGTCCTAATGAGCTTTTTTCTCTGTTACCTCACCACAATCCAGATTCTTTTGGGGAGTTACCAGTACAGTAACCATACCAGGAAGTACTGAATTTATTAAGCTGCTGCTTTTCTTAATCTCAGTTGAGATATTTACTGTTAAACAGCTACCTAGGCAGCATGTTCCTGTCGTTCCTAAATGAGCTTTTATCTCTCTGCCCTCACCACAAATCAGATTCTTCTGAGGAGTTCCCAGTACATTATCCTTTCCCCTGTGTAATTACCTTAACAAGATCCAGCTGTTTTTATTCTCAGAAGGTTTACTCCCTGATATACATCTGCCTACCCCCTTCGTAAGTGCAGGTCCTAAATGAGCTTTTTTCTCTGTTCCCTCACCACAATCCAGATTCTTTCGGGGAGTTACCAGTACAGTAACCATACCAGGAAGTACTTAATTTATTAAGCTACTGCTTTTCTTAATCTCAGTGGAGATATTTACTGATAAACAGCTACCTAGGCAGCATGTTCATGTTGTTCATAAATGAGCTTTTATCTCTCTGCCCTCACCACAAATCAGATTCTTCTGAGGAGTTCCCAGTACATTATCCTTTCCCCTGTGTAATTAATTAACAAGCTCCAGCTGTTTTTATTCTCAGAAGGTTTACTCTCTGATATACAGCTGCCTACCCCCTTCGGAAGTGCAGGTCCTAAATGAGCTTTTTTCTCTGTTCCCTCACCACAATCCAGATTCTTTTGGGGAGTTACCAGTACAGTAACCATACCAGGAAGTACTGAATTTATTAAGCTACTGCTTTTCTTAATCTCAGTGGAGATATTTACTGATAAACAGCTACCTACGCAGCATGTTCATGTCGTTCCTAAACGAGCTTTTATCTCTCTGCCCTCACCACAATCCGATTCTTCTGAGGAGTTCCCAGTACATTATCCTTTCCCCTGTGTAATTACCTTAACAAGCACCAGCTGTTTTTATTCTCATAAGGTTTACTCCCTGATATACAGCTGCCTACACCCTTCGTAAGTGCAGGTCCTAAATGAGCTTTTTTCTCTGTTCCCTCACCACAATCCAGATTCTTTTGGGGAGTTACCAGTACAGTAACCATACCAGGAAGTACTTAATTTATTAAGCTACTGCTTTTCTTAATCTCAGTGGAGATATTTACTGATAAACAGCTACCTACGCAGCATGTTCATGTCGTTCCTAAACGAGCTTTTATCTCTCTGCCCTCACTATGAATCAGATTCTTCTGAGGAGTTCCCAGTACATTATCCTTTCCCCTGTGTAATTACCTTAACAAGCTCCAGCTGTTTTTATTCTCAGAAGGTTTACTCCCTGATATACAGCTGCCTACCCCCTTCGTAAGTGCTGGTCCTAAATGAGCTTTTTTCTCTGTTCCCTCACCACAATCCAGATTCTTTTGGGGAGTTACCAGTACAGTAACCATACCAGGAAGTACTTAATTTATTAAGCTACTGCTTTTCTTAATCTCAGTGGAGATATTTACTGATAAACAGCTACCTACTCAGCATGTTCATGTCGTTCCTAAATGAGCTTTTATATCTCTTCCCTCACCACAAATCAGATTCTTCTGAGGAGTTCCCAGTACATTATCCTTTCCCCTGTGTAATTACCTTAACAAGCTCCAGCTGTTTTTATTCTCAGAAGGTTTACTCCCTGATATACAGCTGCCTACACCCTTCATAAGTGCAGGTCCTAAATGAGCTTTTTTCTCTGTTCCCTCACCACAATCCAGATTCTTTTGGGGAGTTACCAGTACAGTAACCATACCAGGAAGTACTTAATTTATTAAGCTACTGCTTTTCTTAATCTCAGTGGAGATATTTACTGATAAACAGCTACCTACGCAGCATGTTCATGTCGTTCCTAAATGAGCTTTTATCTCTCTGCCCTCACCACAAATCAGATTCTTCTGAGGAGTTCCCAGTACATTATCCTTTCCCCTGTGTAATTACCTTAACAAGCTCCAGCTGTTTTTATTCTCAGAAGGTTTACTCCCTGATATACAGCTGCCTACCCCCTTCGTAAGTGCAGGTCGTAAATGAGCTTTTTTCTCTGTTACCTCACCACAATCCAGATTCTTTTGGGGAGTTACCAGTACAGTAACCATACCAGGAAGTACTTAATTTATTAAGCTACTGCTTTTCTTAATCTCAGTGGAGATATTTACTGTTAAACAGCTACCTACGCAGCATGTTCATGTCGTTCCTAAATGAGCTTTTATCTCTCTGCCCTCACCACAAATCAGATTCTTCTGAGGAGTTCCCAGTACATTATCCTTTCCCCTGTGTAATTACCTTAACAAGCTCCAGCTGTTTTTATTCTCAGAAGGTTTACTCCCTGATATACATCTGCCTACCCCCTTCGTAAGTGCATGTCCTAAATGAGCTTTTTTCTCTGTTCCCTCACCACAATCCAGATTCTTTTGGGGAGTTACCAGTATAGTAACCATACCAGGAAGTACTTTATTTATTAAGCTACTGCTTTTCTTAATCTCAGTGGAGACATTTACTGATAAACAGCTACCTACGCAGCATGTTCATGTCGTTCCTAAACGAGCTTTTATCTCTCTGCCCTCACTATGAATCAGATTCTTCTGAGGAGTTCCCAGTACATTATCCTTTCCCCTGTGTAATTACCTTAACAAGCTCCAGCTGTTTTTATTCTCAGAAGGTTTACTCCCTGATATACAGCTGCCTACCCCCTTCGTAAGTGCTGGTCCTAAATGAGCTTTTTTCTCTGTTCCCTCACCACAATCCAGATTCTTTTGGGGAGTTACCAGTACAGTAACCATACCAGGAAGTACTTAATTTATTAAGCTACTGCTTTTCTTAATCTCAGTGGAGATATTTACTGATAAACAGCTACCTACTCAGCATGTTCATGTCGTTCCTAAATGAGCTTTTATATCTCTTCCCTCACCACAAATCAGATTCTTCTGAGGAGTTCCCAGTACATTATCCTTTCCCCTGTGTAATTACCTTAACAAGCTCCAGCTGTTTTTATTCTCAGAAGGTTTACTCCCTGATATACAGCTGCCTACACCCTTCATAAGTGCAGGTCCTAAATGAGCTTTTTTCTCTGTTCCCTCACCACAATCCAGATTCTTTTGGGGAGTTACCAGTACAGTAACCATACCAGGAAGTACTTAATTTATTAAGCTACTGCTTTTCTTAATCTCAGTGGAGATATTTACTGATAAACAGCTACCTACGCAGCATGTTCATGTCGTTCCTAAATGAGCTTTTATCTCTCTGCCCTCACCACAAATCAGATTCTTCTGAGGAGTTCCCAGTACATTATCCTTTCCCCTGTGTAATTACCTTAACAAGCTCCAGCTGTTTTTATTCTCAGAAGGTTTACTCCCTGATATACAGCTGCCTACCCCCTTCGTAAGTGCAGGTCGTAAATGAGCTTTTTTCTCTGTTACCTCACCACAATCCAGATTCTTTTGGGGAGTTACCAGTACAGTAACCATACCAGGAAGTACTTAATTTATTAAGCTACTGCTTTTCTTAATCTCAGTGGAGATATTTACTGTTAAACAGCTACCTACGCAGCATGTTCATGTCGTTCCTAAATGAGCTTTTATCTCTCTGCCCTCACCACAAATCAGATTCTTCTGAGGAGTTCCCAGTACATTATCCTTTCCCCTGTGTAATTACCTTAACAAGCTCCAGCTGTTTTTATTCTCAGAAGGTTTACTCCCTGATATACATCTGCCTACCCCCTTCGTAAGTGCATGTCCTAAATGAGCTTTTTTCTCTGTTCCCTCACCACAATCCAGATTCTTTTGGGGAGTTACCAGTATAGTAACCATACCAGGAAGTACTTTATTTATTAAGCTACTGCTTTTCTTAATCTCAGTGGAGACATTTACTGATAAACAGCTACCTACGCAGCATGTTCAGGTCGTTCCTAAATGAGCTTTTTTCTCTCTGCCCTCACCACAAATCAGATTCTTCTGAGGAGTTCCCAGTACATTATCCTTTCCCCTGTGTAATTACCTTAACAAGCTCCAGCTGTTTTTTTTTTTTTGTTTTTTTTTTTTGTTTTTTTTTTGGCCAGTCCAGGGCCTTGGACTCAGGGCCTGAGCACTGTCCCTGGCTTCTTCCCGCTCAAGGCTAGGCCTCTGCCACTTGAGCCACCGCGCCACTTCTGGCAGTTTTCTGTATATGTCGTGCTGGGGAATCGAACCTAGGGCCTCGTGTATCTGAGGCAGGCACTCTTGACACTAGGCTATATCCCCAGCCCCTCCAACTCTTTTTATTCTCAGAAGGTTTACTCCCTGATATACAGCTGCCTAGCCCCTTCGTAAGTGCAGGTCCTAAATGAGCTTTTTTCTCTGTTCCCTCACCACAATCCAGATTCTTTTCGGGAGTTACCAGTACAGTAACAATACCAGGAAGTACTTAATTTATTAAGCTACTGCTTTTCTTAATCTCAGTGGAGATATTTACTGATAAACCACTACCTACGCAGCATGTTCATGTCGTTCCTAAATGAGCTTTTATCTCTCTGCCCTCACCACAAATCAGATTCTTCTGAGGAGTTCCCAGTACATTATCCTTTCCCCTGTGTAATTACCTTAACAAGCTCCAGCTGTTTTTATTCTCAGAAGGTTTACTCCCTGATATACAGCTGCCTACCCCCTTCGTAAGTGCAGGTCCTAAATGAGCTTTTTTCTCTGTTCCCTCACCACAATCCAGATTCTTTTGGGGAGTTACCAGTACAGTAACCATACCAGGAAGTACTGAATTTATTAAGCTGCTGCTTTTCTTAATCTCAGTTGAGATATTTACTGTTAAACAGATACCTAGGCAGCATGTTCATGTCGTTCCTAAATGAGCTTTTATCTCTCTGCCCTCACCACAAATCAGATTCTTCTGAGGAGTTCCCAGTATATTATCCTTTCCCCTGTGTAATTACCTTAACAAGATCCAGCTGTTTTTATTCTCAGAAGGTTTACTCCCTGATATACATCTGCCTACCCCCTTCGTAAGTGCAGGTCCTAAATGAGCTTTTTTCTCTGTTCCCTCACCACAATCCAGATTCTTTTGGGGAGTTACCAGTACAGTAACCATACCAGGAAGTACTTAATTTATTAAGCTACTGCTTTTCTTAATCTCAGTGGAGATATTTACTGATAAACAGCTACCTAGGCAGCATGTTCATGTTGTTCATAAATGAGCTTTTATCTCTCTGCCCTCACCACAAATCAGATTCTTCTGAGGAGTTCCCAGTACATTATCCTTTCCCCTGTGTAATTAATTAACAAGCTCCAGCTGTTTTTATTCTCAGAAGGTTTACTCTCTGATATACAGCTGCCTACCCCCTTCGGAAGTGCAGGTCCTAAATGAGCTTTTTTCTCTGTTCCCTCACCACAATCCAGATTCTTTTGGGGAGTTACCAGTACAGTAACCATACCAGGAAGTACTTAATTTATTAAGCTACTGCTTTTCTTAATCTCAGTGGAGATATTTACTGATAAACAGCTACCTACGCAGCATGTTCATGTCGTTCCTAAACGAGCTTTTATCTCTCTGCCCTCACCACAAATCCGATTCTTCTGAGGAGTTCCCAGTACATTATCCTTTCCCCTGTGTAATTACCTTAACAAGCACCAGCTGTTTTTATTCTCAGAAGGTTTACTCCCTGATATACAGCTGCCTACACCCTTCGTAAGTGCAGGTCCTAAATGAGCTTTTTTCTCTGTTCCCTCACCACAATCCAGATTCTTTTGGGGAGTTACCAGTACAGTAACCATACCAGGAAGTACTTAATTTATTAAGCTACTGCTTTTCTTAATCTCAGTGGAGATATTTACTGATAAACAGCTACCTACGCAGCATGTTCATGTTGTTCCTAAACGAGCTTTTATCTCTCTGCCCTCACTATGAATCAGATTCTTCTGAGGAGTTCCCAGTACATTATCCTTTCCCCTGTGTAATTACCTTAACAAGCTCCAGCTGTTTTTATTCTCAGAAGGTTTACTCCCTGATATACAGCTGCCTACCCCCTTCGTAAGTGCTGGTCCTAAATGAGCTTTTTTCTCTGTTCCCTCACCACAATCCAGATTCTTTTGGGGAGTTACCAGTACAGTAACCATACCAGGAAGTACTTAATTTATTAAGCTACTGCTTTTCTTAATCTCAGTGGAGATATTTACTGATAAACAGCTACCTACTCAGCATGTTCATGTCGTTCCTAAATGAGCTTTTATATCTCTTCCCTCACCACAAATCAGATTCTTCTGAGGAGTTCCCAGTACATTATCCTTTCCCCTGTGTAATTACCTTAACAAGCTCCAGCTGTTTTTATTCTCAGAAGGTTTACTCCCTGATATACAGCTGCCTACACCCTTCATAAGTGCAGGTCCTAAATGAGCTTTTTTCTCTGTTCCCTCACCACAATCCAGATTCTTTTGGGGAGTTACCAGTACAGTAACCATACCAGGAAGTACTTAATTTATTAAGCTACTGCTTTTCTTAATCTCAGTGGAGATATTTACTGATAAACAGCTACCTACGCAGCATGTTCATGTCGTTCCTAAATGAGCTTTTATCTCTCTGCCCTCACCACAAATCAGATTCTTCTGAGGAGTTCCCAGTACATTATCCTTTCCCCTGTGTAATTACCTTAACAAGCTCCAGCTGTTTTTATTCTCAGAAGGTTTACTCCCTGATATACAGCTGCCTACCCCCTTCGTAAGTGCAGGTCGTAAATGAGCTTTTTTCTCTGTTACCTCACCACAATCCAGATTCTTTTGGGGAGTTACCAGTACAGTAACCATACCAGGAAGTACTTAATTTATTAAGCTACTGCTTTTCTTAATCTCAGTGGAGATATTTACTGTTAAACAGCTACCTACGCAGCATGTTCATGTCGTTCCTAAATGAGCTTTTATCTCTCTGCCCTCACCACAAATCAGATTCTTCTGAGGAGTTCCCAGTACATTATCCTTTCCCCTGTGTAATTACCTTAACAAGCTCCAGCTGTTTTTATTCTCAGAAGGTTTACTCCCTGATATACATCTGCCTACCCCCTTCGTAAGTGCATGTCCTAAATGAGCTTTTTTCTCTGTTCCCTCACCACAATCCAGATTCTTTTGGGGAGTTACCAGTATAGTAACCATACCAGGAAGTACTTTATTTATTAAGCTACTGCTTTTCTTAATCTCAGTGGAGACATTTACTGATAAACAGCTACCTACGCAGCATGTTCAGGTCGTTCCTAAATGAGCTTTTTTCTCTCTGCCCTCACCACAAATCACATTCTTCTGAGGAGTTCCCAGTACATTATCCTTTCCCCTGTGTAATTACCTTAACAAGCTCCAGCTGTTTTTTTTTGTTTTGTTTTGTTTTTTTGTTTTTTTTTTGGCCAGTCCTGGGCCTTGGACTCAGGGCCTGAGCACTGTCCCTGGCTTCTTCCCGCTCAAGGCTAGGACTCTGCCACTTGAGCCACCGCGCCACTTCTGGCCGTTTTCTGTATATGTGGTGCTGGGGAATTGAACCTAGGGCCTCGTGTATCCGAGGCAGGCACTCTTGCCACTAGGCTATATCCCCAACCCCTCCAGCTGTTTTTATTCTCAGAAGGTTTACTCCCTGATATACTGCTGCCTACCCCCTTCGTAAGTGCAGGTCCTAAATGAGCTTTTTTCTCTGTTCCCTCACCACAATCCAGATTCTTTTGGGGCGTTACCAGTACAGTAACCATACCAGGAAGTACTTAATTTATTAAGCTACTGCTTTTCTTAATCTCAGTGGAGATATTTACTGATAAACAGCTACCTACGCAGCATGTTCAGGTCGTTCCTAAATGAGCTTTTTTCTCTCTGCCCTCACCACAAATCAGATTCTTCTGAGGAGTTCCCAGTACATTATCCTTTCCCCTGTGTAATTACCTTAACAAGCTCCAGCTGTTTTTTTTTTTTGTTGTTGTTGTTTTTTGTTTTTTTTTTGGCCAGTCCAGGGCCTTGGACTCAGGGCCTGAGCACTGTCCCTGGCTTCTTCCCGCTCAAGGCTAGGACTCTGCCACTTGAGCCACCGCGCCACTTCTGGCCGTTTTCTGTATATGTGGTGCTGGGGAATCGAACCTAGGGCCTCGTGTATCTGAGGCAGGCACTCTTGACACTAGGCTATATCCCCAGCCCCTCCAGCTGTTTTTATTCTCAGAAGGTTTACTCCCTGATATACAGCTGCCTACCCCCTTCGTAAGTGCAGGTCCTAAATGAGCTTTTTTCTCTGTTCCCTCACCACAATCCAGATTCTTTTGGGGAGTTACCAGTACAGTAACAATACCAGGAAGTACTTAATTTATTAAGCTACTGCTTTTCTTAATCTCAGTGGAGATATTTACTGATAAACCACTACCTACGCAGCATGTTCATGTCATTCCTAAATGAGCTTTTATCTCTCTGCCCTCACCACAAATCAGATTCTTCTGAGGAGTTCCCAGTACATTATCCTTTCCCCTGTGTAATTACCTTAACAAGCTCCAGCTGTTTTTATTCTCAGAAGGTTTACTCCCTGATATACAGCTGCCTACCCCCTTCGTAAGTGCAGGTCCTAAATGAGCTTTTTTCTCTGTTCCCTCACCACAATCCAGATTCTTTTGGGGAGTTACCAGTACAGAAACCATACCAGGAAGTACTTAATTTATTAAGCTACTGCTTTTCTTAATCTCAGTGGAGATATTTACTGATAAACAGCTAGCAACGCAGCATGTCCATGTCGTTCCTAAATGAGCTTTTATCTCTCTGCCCTCACCACAAATCAGATTCTTCTGAGGAGTTCCCAGTACATTATCCTTTCCCCTGTGTAATTACCTTAACAAGCTCCAGCTGTTTTTATTCTCAGAAGGTTTACTCCCTGATATACAGCTGCCTACACCCTTCATAAGTGCAGGTCCTAAATGAGCTTTTTTCTCTGTTCCGTCACCACAATCCAGATTCTTTTGGGGAGTTACCAGTACAGTAACCATACCAGGAAGTACTTAATTTATTAAGCTACTGCTTTTCTTAATCTCAGTGGAGATATTTACTGATAAACAGCTACCTACGCAGCATGTTCATGTCGTTCCTAAATGAGCTTTTATCTCTCTGTCCTCATAACAAATCAGATTCTTCTGAGGAGTTCCCAGTACATTATCCTTTCCCCTGTGTAATTACCTTAACAAGCTCCAGCTGTTTTTATTCTCAGAAGGTTTACTCCCTGATATACAGCTGCCTACCCCCTTCGTAAGTGCAGGTCGTAAATGAGCTTTTTTCTCTGTTACCTCACCACAATCCAGATTCTTTTGGGGAGTTACCAGTACAGTAACCATACCAGGAGGTACTTAATTCATTAAGCTACTGCTTTTCTTAATCTCAGTGGAGATATTTACTGATAAACAGCTACCTACGCAGCATGTTCATGTCGTTCCTAAATGAGCTTTTATCTCTCTGCCCTCACCACTAATCAGATTCTTCTGAGGAGTTCCCAGTACATTATCCTTTCCCCTGTGTAATTACCTTAACAAGCTCCAGCTGTTTTTATTCTCAGAAGGTTTACTCCCTGATATACAGCTGCCTACCCCCTTCGTAAGTGCAGGTCCTAAATGAGCTTTTTTCTCTGTTCCCTCACCACAATCCAGATTCTTTTGGGGAGTTACCAGTACAGTAACCATACCAGGAAGTACTTAATTTATTAAGGTACTGCTTTTCTTAATCTCAGTGGAGATATTTACTGATAAACACCTACCTAGGCAGCATGTTCATGTTGTTCCTAAATGAGCTTTTATCTCTCTGCCCTCACCACAAATCAGATTCTTCTGAGGAGTTCCCAGTACATTATCCTTTCCCCTGTGTAATTACCTTAACAAGCTCCAGCTGTTTTTATTCTCAGAAGGTTTACTCCCTGATATACATCTGCCTACCCCCTTCGTAAGTGCAGGTCCTAAATGAGCTTTTTTCTCTGTTCCCTCACCACAATCCAGATTCTTTTGGGGAGTTACCAGTACAGAAACCATACCAGGAAGTACTTAATTTATTAAGCTACTGCTTTTCTTAATCTCAGTGGAGATATTTACTGATAAACAGCTACCTACGCAGCATGTTCAGGGCGTTCCTAAATGAGCTTTTTTCTCTCTGCCCTCACCAGAAATCAGATTCTTCTGAGGAGTTCCCAGTACATTATCCTTTCCCCTGTGTAATTACCTTAACAAGCTCCAGCTGTTTTTATTCTCAGAAGGTTTACTCCCTGATATACAGCTGCCTACCCCCTTCGTAAGTGCAGGTCCTAAATGAGCTTTTTTCTCTGTTCCCTCACCACAATCCAGATTCTTTTGGGGAGTTACCAGAACAGTAACCATACCAGGAAGTACTTAATTTATTAAGCTACTGCTTTTCTTAATCTCAGTGGAGATATTTACTGATAAACAGCTACCTAGGCAGCATGTTCATGTTGTTCCTAAATGAGCTTTTATCTCTCTGCCCTCACCACAAATCAGATTCTTCTGAGGAGTTCCCAGTACATTATCCTTTCCCCTGTGTAATTAATAAACAAGCTCCAGCTGTTTTTATTCTCAGAAGGTTTACTCCCTGATATACAGCTGCCTACCCCCTTCGTAAGTGCAGGTCCTAAATGAGCTTTTTTCTCTGTTCCCTCACCACAATCCAGATTCTTTTGGGGAGTTACCAGTACAGTAACCATACCAGGAAGTACTTAATTTATTAAGCTACTGCTTTTCTTAATCTCAGTGGAGATATTTACTGATAAACAGCTACCTACGCAGCATGTTCATGTCGTTCTTAAACGAGCTTTTATCTCTCTGCCCTCACCATAAATCAGATTCTTCTGAGGAGTTCCCAGTACATTATCCTTTCCCCTGTGTAATTACCTTAACAAGCACCAGCTGTTTTTATTCTCATAAGGTTTACTCCCTGATATACAGCTGCCTACACCCTTCGTAAGTGCAGGTCCTAAATGAGCTTTTTTCTCTGTTCCCTCACCACAATCCAGATTCTTTTGGGGAGTTACCAGTACAGTAACCATACCAGGAAGTACTTAATTTATTAAGCTACTGCTTTTCTTAATCTCAGTGGAGATATTTACTGATAAACAGCTACCTACGCAGCATGTTCATGTCGTTCCTAAATGAGCTTTTATCTCTCTGCCCTCACCACAAATCAGATTCTTCTGAGGAGTTCCCAGTACATTATCCATTCCCCTGTGTAATTACCTTAACAAGCTCCAGCTATTTTTATTCTCAGAAGGTTTACTACCTGATATACAGGTGCCTACCCACTTCGTAAGTGCAGGTCCTAAATGAGCGTTTTTCTCTGTTCCCTCACCACAATCCAGATTCTTTTGGGGAGTTACCAGTACAGTAACCATACCAGGAAGTACTTAATTTATTAAGCTACTGCTTTTCTTAATCTCAGTGGAGATATTTACTGATAAACAGCTACCTACGCAGCATGTTCATGTCGTTCCTAAATGAGCTTTTATCTCTCTGCCCTCACCACAAATCAGATTCTTCTGAGGAGTTCCCAGTACATTATCCTTTCCCCTGTGTAATTACCTTAACAAGCTCCAGCTGTTTTTATTCTCAGAAGGTTTACTCCCTGATATACAGCTGCCTACCCCCTTCGTAAGTGCAGGTCCTAAATGAGCTTTTTTCTCTGTTCGCTCAGCACAATCCAGATTCTTTTGGGGAGTTACCAGTACAGTAACCATACCAGGAAGTACTTAATTTATTAAGCTACTGCTTTTCTTAATCTCAGTGGAGATATTTACTGATAAACAGCTACCCACGCATCATGTTCATGTCGTTCCTAAATGAGCTTTTATCTCTCTGCCCTCACCACAAATCAGATTCTTCTGAGGAGTTCCCAGTACATTATCCTTTCCCCTGTGTAATTGCCTTAACAAGCTCCAGCTGTTTTTATTCTCAGAAGGTTTACTCCCTGATATACAGCTGCCTACACCCTTCATAAGTGCAGGTCCTAAATGAGCCTTTTTCTCTGTTCCCTCACCACAATCCAGATTCTTTTGGGGAGTTACCAGTACAGTAACCATACCAGGAAGTACTTAATTTATTAAGCTACTGCTTTTCTTAATCTCAGTGGAGATATTTACTGATAAACAGCTACCTACGCAGCATGTTCATGTCGTTCCTAAATGAGCTTTTATCTCTCTGTCCTCACCACAAATCAGATTCTTCTGAGGAGTTCCCAGTACATTATCCTTTCCCCTGTGTAATTACCTTAACAAGCACCAGCTGTTTTTATTCTCATAAGGTTTACTCCCTGATATACAGCTGCCTACACCTTTCGTAAGTGCAGGTCCTAAATGAGCTTTTTTCTCTGTTCCCTCACCACAATCCAGATTCTTTTGGGGAGTTACCAGTACAGTAACCATACCAGGAAGTACTTAATTTATTAAGCTACTGCTTTTCTTAATCTCAGTGGAGATATTTACTGATAAACAGCTACCTACGCAGCATGTTCATGTCGTTCCTAAATGAGCTTTTATCTCTCTGCCCTCACCACAAATCAGACTCTTCTGAGGAGTTCCCAGTACATTATCCTTTCCCCTGTGTAATTACCTTCACAAGCTCCAGCTGTTTTTATTCTCAGAAGGTTTACTACCTGATATACAGGTGCCTACCCCCTTCGTAAGTGCAGGTCCTAAATGAGCTTTTTTCTCTGTTCCCTCACCACAATCCACATTCTTTTGGGGAGTTACCAGTACAGTAACCATACCAGGAAGTACTTAATTTATTAAGCTACTGCTTTTCTTAATCTCAGTGGAGATATTTACTGATAAACAGCTACCTACGCAGCATGTTCATGTCGTTCCTAAATGAGCTTTTATCTCTCTGCCCTCACCACAAATCAGATTCTTCTGAGGAGTTCCCAGTACATTATCCTTTCCCCTGTGTAATTACCTTAACAAGCTCCAGCTGTTTTTATTCTCAGAAGGTTTACTCCCTGATATACAGCTGCCTACCCCCTTCGTAAGTGCAGGTCCTAAATGAGCTTTTTTCTCTGTTCCCTCACCACAATCCAGATTCTTTTGGGGAGTTACCAGTACAGTAACCATACCAGGAAGTACTTAATTTATTAAGCTACTGCTTTTCTTAATCTCAGTGGAGATATTTACTGATAAACAGCTACCTACGCAGCATGTTCATGTCGTTCCTAAATGAGCTTTTATCTCTGCCCTCACCACAAATCAGATTCTTCTGAGGAGTTCCCAGTACATTATCCTTTCCCCTGTGTAATTACCTTAACAAGCTCCAGCTGTTTTTATTCTCAGAAGGTTTACTCCCTGATATACAGCTGCCTACCCCCTTCGTAAGTGCAGGTCCTAAATGAGCTTTTTTCTCTGTTCCCTCACCACAATCCAGATTCTTTTGGGGAGTTACCAGTACAGAAACCATACCAGGAAGTACTTAATTTATTAAGCAACTGCTTTTCTTAATCTCAGTGGAGATATTTACTGATAAACAGCTACCTACGCAGCATGTTCAGGTCGTTCCTAAATGAGCTTTTATCTCTCTGCCCTCACCACAAATCAGATTCTTCTGAGGAGTTCCCAGTACATTACCCTTTCTACTGTGTAATTACCTTAACAAGCTCCAGCTGTTTTTTTTTTGTTTTTTTTTTTCTTTTTTTTTTGGCCAGTCCTGGGCCTTGGACTCAGGGCCTGAGCACTCTCCCTGGCTTCTTCCCGCTCAAGGCTAGGACTCTGCCACTTGAGCCACCGCGCCACTTCTGGCCGTTTTCTGTATATGTGGTGCTGGGGAATCGAACCTAGGTCCTCGTGTATCCGAGGCAGGCACTCTTGCCACTAGGCTATATCCCCAGCCCCTCCAGCTGTTTTTATTCTCAGAAGGTTTACTCCCTGATATACAGCTGCCTACCCCCTTCGTAAGTGCAGGTCCTAAATGAGCTTTTTTCTCTGTTCCCTCACCACAATCCAGATTCTTTTGGGGAGTTACCAGTACAGTAACCATACCAGGAAGTACTTAATTTATTAAGCTACTGCTTTTCTTAATCTCAGTGCAGATATTTACTGATAAACAGCTACCTACGCAGCATGTTCATGTCGTTCCTAAATGAGCTTTTATCTCTCTGCCCTCACCACAAATCAGCTTCTTCTGAGTAGTTCCCAGTACATTATCCTTTCCTCTGTGTAATTACCTTAACAAGCTCCAGCTGTTTTTATTCTCAGAAGGTTTACTCCCTGATATACAGCTGCCTACACCCTTCATAAGTGCAGGTCCTAAATGAGCTTTTTTCTCTGTTCCCTCACCACAATCCAGATTCTTTTGGGGAGTTACCAGTACAGTAACCATACCAGGAAGTACTTAATTTATTAAGCTACTGCTTTTCTTAATCTCAGTGGAGATATTTACTGATAAACAGCTACCTACGCAGCATGTTCATGTCGTTCCTAAATGAGCTTTTATCTCTCTGTCCTCACCACAAATCAGATTCTTCTGAGGAGTTCCCAGTACATTATCCTTTCTCCTGTGTAATTACCTTAACAAGCACCAGCTGTTTTTATTCTCATAAGGTTTACTCCCTGATATACAGCTGCCTACACCCTTCGTAAGTGCAGGTCCTAAATGAGCTTTTTTCTCTGTTCCCTCACCACAATCCAGATTCTTTTGGGGAGTTACCAGTACAGTAACCATACCAGGAAGTACTTAATTTATTAAGCTACTGCTTTTCTTAATCTCAGTGGAGATATTTACTGATAAACAGCTACCTACGCAGCATGTTCATGTCGTTCCTAAATGAGCTTTTATCTCTCTGCCCTCACCACAAATCAGATTCTTCTGAGGAGTTCCCAGTACATTATCCTTTCCCCTGTGTAATTACCTTCACAAGCTCCAGCTGTTTTTATTCTCAGAAGGTTTACTACCTGATATACAGGTGCCTACCCCCTTCGTAAGTGCAGGTCCTAAATGAGCTTTTTTCTCTGTTCCCTCACCACAATCCAGATTCTTTTGGGGAGTTACCAGTACAGTAACCATCCCAGGAAGTACTTAATTTATTAAGCTACTGCTTTTCTTAATCTCAGTGGAGATATTTACTGATAAACAGCTACCTACGCAGCATGTTCATGTCGTTCCTAAATGAGCTTTTATCTCTCTGCCCTCACCACAAATCAGATTCTTCTGAGGAGTTCCCAGTACATTATCCTTTCCCCTGTGTAATTACCTTAACAAGCTCCAGCTGTTTTTATTCTCAGAATGTTTACTCCCTGATATACAGCTGCCTACCCCCTTCGTAAGTGCAGGTCCTAAATGAGCTTTTTTCTCTGTTCCCTCACCACAATCCAGATTCTTTTGGGGAGTTACCAGTACAGTAACCATACCAGGAAGTACTTAATTTATTAAGCTACTGCTTTTCTTAATCTCAGTGCAGATATTTACTGATAAACAGCTACCTACGCAGCATGTTCTTGTCGTTCCTAAATGAGCTTTTATCTCTCTGCCCTCACCACAAATAGGATTCTTCTGAGGAGTTCCCAGTACATTATCCTTTCCCCTGTGTAATTACCTTAACAAGCTCCAGCTGTTTTTATTCTCAGAAGGTTTACTCCCTGATATACAGCTGCCTACCCCCTTCGTAAGTGCAGGTCCTAAATGAGCTTTTTTCTCTGTTCCCTCACCACAATCCAGATTCTTTTGGGGAGTTACCAGTACAGAAACCATAGCAGGAAGTACTTAATTTATTAAGCAACTGCTTTTCTTAATCTCAGTGGAGATATTTACTGATAAACAGCTACCTACGCAGCATGTTCAGGTCGTTCCTAAATGAGCTTTTATCTCTCTGCCCTCACCACAAATCAGATTCTTCTGAGGAGTTCCCAGTACATTACCCTTTCCCCTGTGTAATTACCTTAACAAGCTCCAGCTGTTTTTTTTTTTGTTTTTTTTTTTCTTTTTTTTTTGGCCAGTCCTGGGCCTTGGACTCAGGGCCTGAGCACTCTCCCTGGCTTCTTCCCGCTCAAGGGTAGGACTTTGCCACTTGAGCCACCGCGCCACTTCTGGCCGTTTTTTGTATATGTGGTGCTGGGGAATCGAACCTAGGTCCTCGTGTATCCGAGGCAGGCACTCTTGCCACTAGGCTATATCCCCAGCCCCTCCAGCTGTTTTTATTCTCAGAAGGTTTACTCCCTGATATACAGCTGCCTACCCCCTTCGTAAGTGCAGGTCCTAAATGAGCTTTTTTCTCTGTTCCCTCACCACAATCCAGATTCTTTTGGGGAGTTACCAGTACAGTAACCATACCAGGAAGTACTTAATTTATTAAGCTACTGCTTTTCTTAATCTCAGTGCAGATATTTACTGATAAACAGCTACCTACGCAGCATGTTCATGTCGTTCCTAAATGAGCTTTTATCTCTCTGCCCTCACCACAAATCAGATTCTTCTGAGGAGTTCCCAGTACATTATCCTTTCCCCTGTGTAATTACCTTAACAAGCTCCAGCTGTTTTTATTCTCAGAAGGTTTACTCCCTGATATACAGCTGCCTACCCCCGTCGTAAGTGCATGTCCTAAATGAGCTTTTTTCTCTGTTCCCTCACCACAATCCAGATTCTTTTGGGGAGTTACCAGTATAGTAACCATACCAGGAAGTACTTTATTTATTAAGCTACTGCTTTTCTTAATCTCAGTGGAGATATTTACTGATAAACAGCTACCTACGCAGCATGTTCAGGTCGTTCCTAAATGAGCTTTTTTCTCTCTGCCCTCACCACAAATCAGATTCTGCTGAGGAGTTCCCAGTACATTATCCTTTCCCCTGTGTAATTACCTTAACAAGCTCCAGCTGTTTTGTTTTTTTTTTGTTTGTTTTTTTTGTTTTTTTTTTGGCCAGTCCTGGGCCTTGGACTCAGGGCCTGAGCACTGTCCCTGGCTTCTTCCCGCTCAAGGCTAGGACTCTGCCACTTGAGCCACCGCGCCACTTCTGGCCGTATTCTGTATATGTGGTGCTGGGGAATCGAACCTAGGGCCTCGTGTATCCGAGGCAGGCACTCTTGCCACTAGGCTATATCCCCAGCCCCTCCAGCTGTTTTTATTCTCAGAAGGTTTACTCCCTGATATACAGCTGCCTACCCCCTTCGTAAGTGCAGGTCCTAAATGAGCTTTTTTCTCTGTTCCCTCACCACAATCCACATTCTTTTGGGGAGTTACCAGTACAGTAAGCATACCAGGAAGTACTTAATTTATTAAGCTACTGCTTTTCTTAATCTCAGTGGAGATATTTACTGATAAACAGCTACCTATGCAGCATGTTCATGTCGTTCCTAAATGAGCTTTTATCTCTCTGCCCTCACCACAAATCAGATTCTTCTGAGGAGTTCCCAGTACATTATCCTTTCCCCTGTGTAATTACCTTAACAAGCTCCAGCTGTTTTTATTCTCAGAAGGTTTACTCCCTGATATACAGCTGCCTACCCCCTTCGTAAGTGCAGGTCCTAAATGAGCTTTTTTCTCTGTTCCCTCACCACAATCCAGATTCTTTTGGGGAGTTACCAGTACAGTAACCATACCATGAAGTACTTAATTTATTAAGCTACTGCTTTTCTTAATCTCAGTGGAGATTTTTACTGATAAACAGCTACCTAGGCAGCATGTTCATGTCGTTCCTAAATGAGCTTTTATCTCTCTGCCCTCACCACAAATCAGATTCTTCTGAGGAGTTCCCAGTACATTATCCTTTCCCCTGTGTAATTACCTTAACAAGCTCCAGCTGTTTTTATTCTCAGAAGGTTTACTCCCTGATATACAGCTGCCTACCCCCTTCGTAAGTTTAGGTCCTAAATGAGCTTTTTTCTCTGTTCCCTCACCACAATCCAGATTCTTTTGGGGAGTTACCAGTACAGAAACCATACCAGGAAGTACTTAATTTATTAAGCTACTGCTTTTCTTAATCTCAGTGGAGATATTTACTGATAAACAGCTACCTACGCAGCATGTTCAGGTCTTTCCTAAATGAGCTTTTTTCTCTCTGCCCTCACCACAAATCAGATTCTTCTGAGGAGTTCCCAGTACATTATCCTTTCCCCTGTGTAATTATCTTAACAAGCTCCAGCTGTTTTTTTTTGTTTTTTTTTTTTGTTTTTTTTTTGGCCAGTCCAGGGCCTTGGACTCAGGGCCTGAGCACTGTCCCTGGCTTCTTCCCGCTCAAGGCTAGGACTCTGCCACTTGAGCCACCGCGCCACTTCTGGCCGTTTTCTGTATATGTGGTGCTGGGGAATCGAACCTAGGGCCTCGTGTATCCGAGGCAGGCACTCTTGCCACTAGGCTATATCCCCAGCCCCTCCAGCTGTTTTTATTCTCAGAAGGTTTACTCCCTGATATACAGCTGCCTACCCCCTTCGTAAGTGCAGGTCCTAAATGAGCTTTTTTCTCTGTTCCCTCACCACAATCCAGATTCTTTTGGGGAGTTACCAGTACAGTAACCATACCAGGAAGTACTTAATTTATTAAGCTACTGCTTTTCTTAATCTCAGTGGAGATATTTACTGATAAACAGCTACCTACGCAGCATGTTCATGTCGTTCCTAAATGAGCTTTTATCTCTCTGCCCTCACCACAAATCAGATTCTTCTGAGGAGTTCCCAGTACATTATCCTTTCCCCTGTGTAATTACCTTAACAAGCTCCAGCTGTTTTTATTCTCAGAAGGTTTACTCCCTGATATACAGCTGCCTACCCCCTTCGTAAGTGCAGGTCCTAAATGAGCTTTTTTCTCTGTTCCCTCACCACAATCCAGATTCTTTTGGGGAGTTACCAGTACAGTAACCATACCAGGAAGTACTTAATTTATTAAGCTACTGCTTTTCTTAATCTCAGTGGAGATATTTACTGATAAACAGCTACCTACTCAGCATGTTCATGTCGTTCCTAAATGAGCTTTTATATCTCTTCCCTCACCACAAATCAGATTCTTCTGAGGAGTTCCCAGTACATTATCCTTTCCCCTGTGTATTTACCTTAACAAGCTCCAGCTGTTTTTATTCTCAGAAGGTTTACTCCCTGATATACAGCTGCCTACACCCTTCATAAGTGCAGGTCCTAAATGAGCTTTTTTCTCTGTTCCCTCACCACAATCCAGATTCTTTTGGGGAGTTACCAGTACAGTAACCATACCAGGAAGTACTTAATTTATTAAGCTACTGCTTTTCTTAATCTCAGTGGAGATATTTACTGATAAACAGCTACATACGCAGCATGTTCATGTCGTTCCTAAATGAGCTTTTATCTCTCTGCCCTCACCACAAATCAGATTCTTCTGAGGAGTTCCCAGTACATTATCTTTTCCCCTGTGTAATTACCTTAACAAGCTCCAGCTGTTTTTATTCTCAGAAGGTTTACTCCCTGATATACAGCTGCCTACCCCCTTCGTAAGTGCAGGTCGTAAATGAGCTTTTTTCTCTGTTCCCTCACCACAATCCAGATTCTTTTGGGGAGTTACCAGTACAGTAACCATACCATGAAGTACTTAATTTATTAAGCTACTGCTTTTCTTAATCTCAGTGGAGATATTTACTGTTAAACAGCTACCTACGCAGCATGTTCATGTCGTTCCTAAATGAGCTTTTATCTCTCTGCCCTCACCACAAATCAGATTCTTCTGAGGAGTTCCCAGTACATTATCCTTTCCCCTGTGTAATTACCTTAACAAGCTCCAGCTGTTTTTATTCTCAGAAGGTTTACTCCCTGATATACATCTGCCTACCCCCGTCGTAAGTGCATGTCCTAAATGAGCTTTTTTCTCTGTTCCCTCACCACAATCCAGATTCTTTTGGGGAGTTACCAGTATAGTAACCATACCAGGAAATACTTTATTTATTAAGCTACTGCTTTTCTTAATCTCAGTGGAGATATTTACTGATAAACAGCTACCTACGCAGCATGTTCAGGTCGTTCCTAAATGAGCTTTTTTCTCTCTGCCCTCACCACAAATCAGATTCTTCTGAGGAGTTCCCAGTACATTATCCTTTCCCCTGTGTAATTACCTTAACAAGCTCCAGCTGTTTTGTTTTTTTTTTGTTTGTTTTTTTTGTTTTTTTTTTTGCCAGTCCTGGGCCTTGGACTCAGGGCCTGAGCACTGTCCCTGGCTTCTTCCCGCTCAAGGCTAGGACTCTGCCACTTGAGCCACCGCGCCACTTCTGGCCGTATTCTGTATATGTGGTGCTGGGGAATCGAACCTAGGGCCTCGTGTATCCGAGGCAGGCACTCTTGCCACTAGGCTATATCCCCAGCCCCTCCAGCTGTTTTTATTCTCAGAAGGTTTACTCCCTGATATACAGCTGCCTACCCCCTTCGTAAGTGCAGGTCCTAAATGAGCTTTTTTCTCTGTTCCCTCACCACAATCCACATTCTTTTGGGGAGTTACCAGTACAGTAAGCATACCAGGAAGTACTTAATTTATTAAGCTACTGCTTTTCTTAATCTCAGTGGAGATATTTACTGATAAACAGCTACCTACGCAGCATGTTCATGTCGTTCCTAAATGAGCTTTTATCTCTCTGCCCTCACCACAAATCAGATTCTTCTGAGGAGTTCCCAGTACATTATCCTTTCCCCTGTGTAATTACCTTAACAAGCTCCAGCTGTTTTTATTCTCAGAAGGTTTACTCCCTGATATACAGCTGCCTACCCCCTTCGTAAGTGCAGGTCCTAAATGAGCTTTTTTCTCTGTTCCCTCACCACAATCCAGATTCTTTTGGGGAGTTACCAGTACAGTAACCATACCAGGAAGTACTTAATTTATTAAGCTACTGCTTTTCTTAATCTCAGTGGAGATATTTACTGATAAACAGCTACCTACGCAGCATGTTCATGTCGTTCCTAAATGAGCTTTTATCTCTCTGCCCTCACCACAAATCAGATTCTTCTGAGGAGTTCCCAGTACATTATCCTTTCCCCTGTGTAATTACCTTAACAAGCTCCAGCTGTTTTTATTCTCAGAAGGTTTACTCCCTGATATACAGCTGCCTACCCCCTTCGTAAGTGCAGGTCCTAAATGAGCTTTTTTCTCTGTTCCCTCACCACAATCCAGATTCTTTTGGGGAGTTACCAGTACAGAAACCATACCAGGAAGTACTTAATTTATTAAGCTACTGCTTTTCTTAATCTCAGTGGAGATATTTACTGATAAACAGCTACCTACGCAGCATGTTCAGGTCGTTCCTAAATGAGCTTTTTTCTCTCTGCCCTCACCACAAATCAGATTCTTCTGAGGAGTTCCCAGTACATTATCCTTTCCCCTGTGTAATTATCTTAACAAGCTCCAGCTGTTTTTTTTTTTTTGTTTTTTTTTTTGTTTTTTTTTTTGGCCAGTCCAGGGCCTTGGACTCAGGGCCTGAGCACTGTCCCTGGCTTCTTCCCGCTCAAGGCTAGGACTCTGCCACTTGAGCCACCGCGCCACTTCTGGCCGTTTTCTGTATATGTGGTGCTGGGGAATCGAACCTAGGGCCTCGTGTATCCGAGGCAGGCACTCTTGCCACTAGGCTATATCCCCAGCCCCTCCAGCTGTTTTTATTCTCAGAAGGTTTACTCCCTGATATACAGCTGCCTACCCCCTTCGTAAGTGCAGGTCCTAAATGAGCTTTTTTCTCTGTTCCCTCACCACAATCCAGATTCTTTTGGGGAGTTACCAGTACAGTAACCATACCAGGAAGTACTTAATTTATTAAGCTACTGCTTTTCTTAATCTCAGTGGAGATATTTACTGATAAACCACTACCTAGGCAGCATGTTCATGTCGTTCCTAAATGAGCTTTTATCTCTCTGCCCTCACCACAAATCAGATTCTTCTGAGGAGTTCCCAGTACATTATCCTTTCCCCTGTGTAATTACCTTAACAAGCTCCAGCTGTTTTTATTCTCAGAAGGTTTACTCCCTGATATACAGCTGCCTACCCCCTTCGTAAGTGCAGGTCCTAAATGAGCTTTTTTCTCTGTTCCCTCACCACAATCCAGATTCTTTGGGGAGTTACCAGTACAGAAACCATACCAGGAAGTACTTAACTTATTAAGCTACTGCTTTTCTTAATCTCAGTGGAGATATTTACTGATAAACAGCTACCTACGCAGCATGTTCAGGGCGTTCCTAAATGAGCTTTTTTCTCTCTGCCCTCACCACAAATCAGATTCTTCTGAGGAGTTCCCAGTACATTATCCTTTCCCCTGTGTAATTACCTTAACAAGCTCCAGCTGTTTTTTTTTTTTTGTTTTTCTTTTTGTTTTTTTTTTGGCCAGTCCTGGGCCTTGGACTCAGGGCCTGAGCACTGTCCCTGGCTTCTTCCCGCTCAAGGCTAGGACTCTGCCACTTGAGCCACCGCGCCACTTCTGGCCGTTTTCTGTATATGTGGTGCTGGGGAATCGAACCTAGGGCCTCGTGTATCCGAGGCAGGCACTCTTGCCACTAGGCTATATCCCCAGCCCCTCCAGCTGTTTTTATTCTCAGAAGGTTTACTCCCTGATATACAGCTGCCTACCCCCTTCGTAAGTGCAGGTCCTAAATGAGCTTTTTTCTCTGTTCCCTCATCACAATCCAGATTCTTTTGTGGAGTTACCAGTACAGTAACCATACCAGGAAGAACTTAATTTATTAAGCTACTGCTTTTCTTAATCTCAGTGGAGATATTTACTGATAAACAGGTACCTACGCAGCATGTTCTTGTCGTTCCTAAATGAGCTTTTATCTCTCTGCCCTCACCATAAATCAGATTCTTCTGAGGAGTTCCCAGTACATTATCCTTTCCCCTGTGTAATTACCTTAACAAGCTCCAGCTGTTTTTAT
This sequence comes from Perognathus longimembris pacificus, assembly GCF_023159225.1. Classification (NCBI taxonomy): domain Eukaryota; kingdom Metazoa; phylum Chordata; class Mammalia; order Rodentia; family Heteromyidae; genus Perognathus; species Perognathus longimembris. The sequence goes on along the minus strand of NW_025961910.1, from coordinate 14,919 downwards.
TCTCAGAAGGTTTACTCCCTGATATACAGCTGCCTACCCCCTTCGTAAGTGCAGGTCCTAAATGAGCTTTTTTCTCTGTTCCCTCACCACAATCCAGATTCTTTTGGGGAGTTACCAGTACAGTAACCATACCAGGAAGTACTTAATTTATTAAGCTACTGCTTTTCTTAATCTCAGTGGAGATATTTACTGATAAACAGCTACCTACGCAGCATGTTCATGTCGTTCCTAAATGAGCTTTTATCTCTCTGCCCTCACCACAAATCAGATTCTTCTGAGGAGTTCCCAGTACATTTTCCGTTCCCCTGTGTAATTACCTTAACAAGCTCCAGCTGTTTTTTTTCTCAGAAGGTTTACTCCCTGATATACAGCTGCCTACCCCCTTCGTAAGTGCAGGTCCTAAATGAGCTTTTTTCTCTGTTCCCTCACCACAATCCAGATTCTTTTGGGGAGTTACCAGTACAGTAACCATACCAGGAAGTACTTAATTTATTAAGCTACTGCTTTTCTTAATCTCAGTGGAGATATTTACTGATAAACAGCTACCTACGCAGCATGTTCATGTCGTTCCTAAATGAGCTTTTATCTCTCTGCCCTCACCACAAATCAGATTCTTCTGAGGAGTTCCCAGTACATTATCCTTTCCCCTGTGTAATTACCTTAACAAGCTCCAGCTGTTTTTATTCTCAGAAGGTTTACTCCCTGATATACAGCTGCCTACCCCCTTCGTAAATGCAGGTCCTAAATGAGCGTTTTTCTCTGTTCCCTCAACACAATCCAGATTCTTTTGGGGAGTTACCAGTACAGTAACCATACCAGGAAGTACTTAATTTATTAAGCTACTGCTTTTCTTAATCTCAGTGGAGATATTTACTGATAAACAGCTACCTACGCAGCATGTTCATGTCGTTCCTAAATGAGCTTTTATCTCTCTGCCCTCACCACAAATCAGATTCTTCTGAGGAGTTCCCAGTACATTATCCTTTCCCCTGTGTAATTACCTTAACAAGCTCCAGCTGTTTTTATTCTCAGAAGGTTTACTCCCTGATATACAGCTGCCTACCCCCTTCGTAAGTGCAGGTTCTAAATGAGCTTTTTTCTCTGTTCCCTCACCACAATCCAGATTCTTTTGTGGAGTTACCAGTACAGTAACCATACCAGGAAGTACTTAATTTATTAGTCTACTGCTTTTCTTAATCTCAGTGGAGATATTTACTGATAAACAGCTACCTACGCAGCATGTTCATGTCGTTCCTAAATGAGCTTTTATCTCTCTGCCCTCACCACAAATCAGATTCTTCTGAGGAGTTCCCAGTACATTATCCTTTCCCCTGTGTAATTACCTTAACAAGCTCCAGCTGTTTTTATTCTCAGAAGGTTTACTCCCTGATAAACTGCTGCCTACCCCCTTCGTAAGTGCAGGTCCTAAATGAGCTTTTTTCTCTGTTCCCTCACCACAATCCAGATTATTTTGGGGAGTTACCAGTACAGTAACCATACCAGGAAGTACTTAATTTATTAAGCTACTGCTTTTCTTAATCTCAGTGGAGATATTTACTGATAAACAGCTACCTACGCAGCATGTTCATGTCGTTCCTAAATGAGCTTTTATCTCTCTGCCCTCACCACAAATCAGATTCTTCTGAGGAGTTCCCAGTACATTATCCTTTCCCCTGTGTAATTACCTTAACAAGCTCCAGCTGTTTTTATTCTCAGAAGGTTTCCTCCCTGATATACAGCTGCCTACCCCCTTCGTAAGTGCAGGTCCTAAATGAGCATTTTTCTCTGTTCCCTCACCACAATCCAGAGTCTTTTGGGGAGTTACCAGTACAGTAACCATACCAGGAAGTACTTAATTTATTAAGGTACTGCTTTTCTTAATCTCAGTGGAGATATTTACTGACAAACAGCTACCTACGCAGCATGTTCATTTCGTTCCTAAATGAGCTTTTATCTCTCTGCCCTCACCACAAATCAGATTCTTCTGAGGAGTTCCCAGTACATTATCCTTTCCCCTGTGTAATTACTTTAACAAGCTCCAGGTGTTTTTATTCTCAGAAGGTTTACTCCCTGATATACAGTTGCCTACCCCCTTCGTAAGTGCAGGTCCTAAATGAGCTTTTTTCTCTGTTCCCTCACCACAATCCAGATTCTTTTGGGGAGTTACCAGTACAGTAACCATACCAGGAAGTACTTAATTTATTAAGCTACTGCTTTTCTTAATCTCAGTGGAGATATTTACTGATAAACAGCTACCTACGCAGCATGTTCATGTCGTTCCTAAATGAGCTTTTATCTCTCTGCCCTCACCACAAATCAGATTCTTCTGAGGAGTTCCCAGTACATTATCCTTTCCCCTGTGTAATTACCTTAAGAAGCTCCAGCTGTTTTTATTCTCAGAAGGTTTACTCCCTGATATACAGCTGCCTAACCCCTTCGTAAGTGCAGGTCCTAAATGAGCTTTTTTCTCTGTTCCCTCACCACAATCCAGATTCTTTTGGGGAGTTACCAGTACAGTAACCATACCAGGAAGTTCTTAATTTATTAAGCCACTGCTTTTCTTAATCTCAGTGGAGATATTTACTGATAAACAGCTACCTACCCAGCATGTTCATGTCGTTCCTAAATGAGCTTTTATCTCTCTGCCCTCACCACAAATCAGATTCTTCTGAGGAGTTCCCAGTACATTATCCTTTCCCCTTTGTAATTACCTTAACAAGCACCAGCTGTTTTTATTCTCAGAAGGTTGACTCCCTGATATACAGCTGCCTACCCCCTTCGTAAGTGCAGGTCCTAAATGAGCTTTTTTCTCTGTTCCCTCACCACAATCCAGATTCTTTTGGGGAGTTACCAGTACAGTAACCATACCAGGAAGTACTTAATTTATTAAGCTACTGCTTTTCTTAATCTCAGTGGAGATATTTACTGATAAACAGCTACCTACGCAGCATGTTCATGTCGTTCCTAAATGAGCTTTTATCTCTCTGCCCTCACCACAAATCAGATTCTTCTGAGGAGTTCCCAGTACATTATCCTTTCCCCTGTGTAATTACCTTAACAAGCTCCAGCTGTTTTTATTCTCAGAAGGTTTACTCCCTGATATACAGCTGCCTACCCCCTTCGTAAGTGCAGGTCCTAAATGAGCTTTTTTCTCTGTTCCCTCACCACAATCCAGATTCTTTTGGGGAGTTACCAGTACAGTAACCATACCAGGAAGTACTTAATTTATTAAGCTACTGCTTTTCTTAATCTCAGTGGAGATATTTACTGATAAACAGCTACCTACGCAGCATGTTCATGTCGTTCCTAAATGAGCTTTTATCTCTCTGCCCTCACCACAAATCAGATTCTTCTGAGGAGTTCCCAGTACATTATCCTTTCCCCTGTGTAATTACCTAAACAATCTGCAGCTTTTTTTATTCTCAGAAGGTTTACTCCCTGATATACAGCTGCCTACCCCCTTCGTAAGTGCAGGTCCTAAATGAGCTTTTTTCTCTGTTCCCTCATCACAATCCAGATTCTTTTGGGGAGTTACCAGTACAGTAACCATACCAGGAAGAACTTAATTTATTAAGCTACTGCTTTTCTTAATCTCAGTGGAGATATTTACTGATAAACAGCTACCTACGCAGCATGTTCATGTCGTTCCTAAATGAGCTTTTATCTCTCTGCCCTCACCACAAATCAGATTCTTCTGAGGAGTTCCCAGTACATTATCCTTTCCCCTGTGTAATTACCTTAACAAGCTCCAGCTGTTTTTATTCTCAGAAGGTTTACTCCCTGATATACAGCTGCCTACCCCCTTCGTAAGTGCAGGTCCTAAATGAGCTTTTTTCTCTGTTCCCTCACCACAATCCGGATTCTTTTGGGGAGTTACCAGTACAGTAACCATACCAGGAAGTACTTAATTTATTAAGCTACTGCTTTTCTTAATCTCAGTGGAGATATTTACTGATAAACAGCTACCTACGCAGCATGTTCATGTCGTTCCTAAATGAGCTTTTATCTCTCTGCCCTCACCACAAATCAGATTCTTCTGAGGAGTTCCCAGTACATTATCCGTTCCCCTGTGTAATTACATTAACAAGCTCCAGCTGTTTTTATTCTCAGAAGGTTTACTCCCTGATATACAGCTGCCTACCCCCTTCGTAAGTGCAGGTCCTAAATGAGCTTTTTTCTCTGTTCCCTCACCACAATCCAGATTCTTTTGGGGAGTTACCAGTACAGTAACCATACCAGGAAGTACTTAATTTATTAAGCTACTGCTTTTCTTAATCTCAGTGGAGATATTTACTGATAAACAGCTACCTACGCAGCATGTTCATGTCGTTCCTAAATGAGCTTTTATCTTTCAGCCCTCACCACAAATCAGATTCTTCTGAGGAGTTCCCAGTACATTATCCTTTCCCCTGTGTAATTACCTTAACAAGCTCCAGCTGTTTTTATTCTCAGAAGGTTTACTCCCTGATATACAGCTGCCTACCCCCTTCGTAAGTGCAGGTCCTAAATGAGCGTTTTTCTGTGTTCCCTCAACACAATCCAGATTCTTTTGGGGAGTTACCAGTACAGTAACCATACCAGGAAGTACTTAATTTATTAAGCTACTGCTTTTCTTAATCTCAGTGGAGATATTTACTGATAAACAGCTACCTACGCAGCATGTTCATGTCGTTCCTAAATGAGCTTTTATCTCTCTGCCCTCACCACAAATCAGATTCTTCTGAGGAGTTCCCAGTACATTATCCTTTCCCCTGTGTAATTACCTTAACAAGCTCCAGCTGTTTTTATTCTCAGAAGGTTTACTCCCTGATATACAGCTGCCTACCCCCTTCGTAAGTGCAGGTCCTAAATGAGCTTTTTTCTCTGTTCCCTCACCACAATCCAGATTCTTTTGGGGAGTTACCAGTACAGTAACCATACCAGGAAGTACTTAATTTATTAAGCTACTGCTTTTCTTAATCTCAGTGGAGATATTTACTGATAAACAGCTACCTACGCAGCATGTTCATGTCGTTCCTAAATGAGCTTTTATCTCTCTGCCCTCACCACAAATCAGATTCTTCTGAGGAGTTCACAGTACATTATCCTTTCCCCTGTGTAATTACCTTAACAAGCTCCAGCTGTTTTTATTCTCAGAAGGTTTACTCCCTGATATACAGCTGCCTACACCCTTCATAAGTGCAGGTCCTAAATGAGCTTTTTTCTCTGTTCCCTCACCACAATCCAGATTCTTTTGGGGAGTTACCAGTACAGTAACCATACCAGGAAGTACTTAATTTATTAAGCTACTGCTTTTCTTAATCTCAGTGGAGATATTTACTGATAAACAGCTACCTACGCAGCATGTTCTTGTCGTTCCTAAATGAGCTTTTATCTCTCTGCCCTCACCACAAATCAGATTCTTCTGAGGAGTTCCCAGTACATTATCCTTTCCCCTGTGTAATTACCTTAACAACCTCCAGCTGTTTTTATTCTCAGAAGGTTTACTCCCAGATATACAGCTGCCTACCCCCTTCGTAAGTGCAGGTACTAAATGAGCTTTTTTCTCTGTTCCCTCCCCACAATCCAGATTCTTTTGGGGAGTTACCAGTACAGTAACCATACCAGGAAGTACTTAATTTATTAAGCTACTGCTTTTCTTAATCTCAGTGGAGATATTTACTGATAAACAGCTACCTACGCAGCATGTTCATGTCGTTCCTAAATGAGCTTTTACCTCTCTGCCCTCACCACAAATCAGATTCTTCTGAGGAGTTCCCAGTACATTATCCTTTCCCCTGTGTAATTACCTTAAGAAGCTCCAGCTGTTTTTATTCTCAGAAGGTTTACTCCCTGATATACAGCTGCCTAACCCCTTCGTAAGTGCAGGTCCTAAATGAGCTTTTTTCTCTGTTCCCTCACCACAATCCAGATTCTTTTGGGGAGTTACCAGTACAGTAACCATACCAGGAAGTTCTTAATTTATTAAGCCACTGCTTTTCTTAATCTCAGTGGAGATATTTACTGATAAACAGCTACCTACCCAGCATGTTCATGTCGTTCCTAAATGAGCTTTTATCTCTCTGCCCTCACCACAAATCAGATTATTCTGAGGAGTTCCCAGTACATTATCCTTTCCCCTGTGTAATTACCTTAACAACCTCCAGCTGTTTTTATTCTCAGAAGGTTTACTCCCTGATATACAGCTGCCTACCCCCTTCGTAAGTGCAGGTCCTAAATGAGCTTTTTTCTCTGTTCCCTCCCCACAATCCAGATTCTTTTGGGGAGTTACCAGTACAGTAACCATACCAGGAAGTACTTAATTTATTAAGCTACTGCTTTTCTTAATCTCAGTGGAGATATTTACTGATAAACAGCTACCTACGCAGCATGTTCATGTCGTTCCTAAATGAGCTTTTATCTCTCTGCCCTCACCACAAATCAGATTCTTCTGAGGAGTTCCCAGTACATTATCCTTTCCCCTGTGTAATTACCTTAACAAGCTCCAGCTGTTTTTATTCTCAGAAGGTTTACTCCCTGATATACAGCTGCCTACCCCCTTCGTAAGTGCAGGTTCTAAATGAGCTTTTTTCTCTGTTCCCTCACCACAATCCAGATTCTTTTGTGGAGTTACCAGTACAGTAACCATACCAGGAAGTACTTAATTTATTAATCTACTGCTTTTCTTAATCTCAGTGGAGATATTTACTGATAAACAGCTACCTACGCAGCATGTTCATGTCGTTCCTAAATGAGCTTTTATCTCTCTGCCCTCACCACAAATCAGATTCTTCTGAGGAGTTCCCAGTACATTATCCTTTCCCCTGTGTAATTACCTTAACAAGCTCCAGCTGTTTTTATTCTCAGAAGGTTTACTCGCTGATAAACTGCTGCCTACCCCCTTCGTAAGTGCAGGTCCTAAATGAGCTTTTTTCTCTGTTCCCTCACCACAATCCAGATTATTTTGGGGAGTTACCAGTACAGTAACCATACCAGGAAGTACTTAATTTATTAAGCTGCTGCTTTTCTTAATCTCAGTGGAGATATTTACTGATAAACAGCTACATACGCAGCATGTTCATGTCGTTCCTAAATGAGCTTTTATCTCTCTGCCCTCACCACAAATCAGATTCTTTTGAGGAGTTCCCAGTACATTATCCTTTCCCCTGTGTAATTACCTTAACAAGCTCCAGCTGTTTTTATTCTCAGAAGGTTTACTCCCTGATATACAGCTGCCTACCCCCTTCGTAAGTGCAGGTCCTAAATGGGCATTTTTCTCTGTTCCCTCACCACAATCCAGAGTCTTTTGGGGAGTTACCAGTACAGTAACCATACCAGGAAGTACTTAATTTATTAAGCTACTGCTTTTCTTAATCTCAGTGGAGATATTTACTGACAAACAGCTACCTACGCAGCATGTTCATTTCGTTCCTAAATGAGCTTTTATCTCTCTGCCCTCACCACAAATCAGATTCGTCTGAGGAGTTCCCAGTACATTATCCTTTCCCCTGTGTAATTACCTTAACAAGCTCCAGCTGTTTTTATTCTCAGAAGGTTTACTCCCTGATATACAGCTGCCTACCCCCTTCGTAAGTGCAGGTCCTAAATGAGCTTTTTTCTCTGTTCCCTCACCACAATGCAGATTCTTTTGGGGAGTTACCAGTACAGTAACCATACCAGGAAGTACTTAATTTATTAAGCTACTGCTTTTCTTAATCTCAGTGGAGATATTTACTGATAAACAGCTACCTACGCAGCATGTTCATGTCGTTCCTAAATGAGCTTTTATCTCTCTGCCCTCACCACAAATCAGATTCTTCTGAGGAGTTCCCAGTACATTAATCTTTCCCCTGTGTAATTACCTTAACAAGCTCCAGCTGTTTTTATTCTCAGAAGGTTTACTCCCTGATATACAGCTGCCTAACCCCTTCGTAAGTGCAGGTCCTAAATGAGCTTTTTTCTCTGTTCCCTCACCACAATCCAGATTCTTTTGGGGAGTTACCAGTACAGTAACCATACCAGGAAGTACTTAATTTATTAAGCCACTGCTTTTCTTAATCTCAGTGGAGATATTTACTGATAAACAGCTACCTACCCAGCATGTTCATGTCGTTCCTAAATGAGCTTTTATCTCTCTGCCCTCACCACAAATCAGATTCTTCTGAGGAGTTCCCAGTACATTATCCTTTCCCCTGTGTAATTACCTTAACAAGCACCAGCTGTTTTTATTCTCAGAAGGTTGACTCCCTGATATACAGCTGCCTACCCCCTTCGTAAGTGCAGGTCCTAAATGAGCTTTTTTCTCTGTTCCCTCACCACAATCCAGATTCTTTTGGGGAGTTACCAGTACAGTAACCATACCAGGAAGTACTTAATTTATTAAGCTACTGCTTTTCTTAATCTCAGTGGAGATATTTACTGATAAACAGCTACCTACGCAGCATGTTCATGTCGTTCCTAAATGAGCTTTTATCTCTCTGCCCTCACCACAAATCAGATTCTTCTGAGGAGTTCCCAGTACATTATCCTTTCCCCTGTGTAATTACCTTAACAACCTCCAGCTGTTTTTATTCTCAGAAGGTTGACTCCCTGATATACAGCTGCCTACCCCCTTCGTAAGTGCAGGTCTTAAATGAGCTTTTTTCTCTGTTCCCTCACCACAATCCAGATTCTTTTGGGGAGTTACCAGTACAGTAACCATACCAGGAAGTACTTAATTTATTAAGCTACTGCTTTTCTTAATCTCAGTGGAGATATTTACTGATAAACAGGTACCTACGCAGCATGTTCATGTCGTTCCTAAATGAGCTTTTATCTCTCTGCCCTCACCACAAATCAGATTCTTCTGAGGAGTTCCCAGTACATTATCCTTTCCCCTGTGTAATTACCTTAACAAGCTCCAGCTGTTTTTATTCTCAGAAGGTTTACTCTTTTATATACAGCTGCCTACCCCCTTCGTAAGTGCAGGTCCTAAATGAGCTTTTTTCTCTGTTCCCTCACCACAATCCAGATTCTTTTGGGGAGTTACCAGTACAGTAACCATACCAGGAAGTACTTAATTTATTAAGCTACTGCTTTTCTTAATCTCAGTGGAGATATTTACTGATAAACAGCTACCTACGCAGCATGTTCATGTCGTTCCTAAATGAGCTTTTATCTCTCTGCCCTCACCACATATCAGATTCTTCTGAGGAGTTCCCAGTACATTATCCTTTCCCCTGTGTAATTACCTTAACAAGCTCCAGCTGTTTTTATTATCAGAAGGTTTACTCCCTGATATACAGCTGCCTACCCCCTTCGTAAGTGCAGGTCCTAAATGAGCTTTATTCTCTGTTCCCTCACCACAATCCAGATTCTTTTGGGGAGCTACCAGTACAGTAACCATACCAGGAAGTACTTAATTTATTAAGCTACTGCTTTTCTTAATCTCAGTGGAGATATTTACTGATAAACAGCTACCTACGCAGCATGTTCATGTCGTTCCTAAATGAGCTTTTATCTCTCTGCCCTCACCACAAATCAGATTCTTCTGAGGAGTTCCCAGTACATTATCCTTTCCCCTGTGTAGTTACCTTAACAAGCTCCAGCTGTTTTTATTCTCAGAAGGTTGACTCCCTGATATACAGCTGCCTACCCCCTTCGTAAGTGCAGGTCCTAAATGAGCTTTATTCTCTGTTCCCTCACCACAATCCAGATTCTTTTGGGGAGTTACCAGTACAGTAACCATACCAGGAAGTACTTAATTTATTAAGCTACTGCTTTTGTTAATCTCAGTGGAGATATTTACTGATAAACAGCTACCTACGCAGCATGTTCATGTCGTTCCTAAATGAGCTTTTACCTCTCTGCCCTCACCACAAATCAGATTCTTCTGAGGAGTTCCCAGTACATTATCCTTTCCCCTGTGTAATTACCTTAACAAGCTCCAGCTGTTTTTATTCTCAGAAGGTTTACTCCCTGATATACAGCTGCCTACCCCCTTCGTAAGTGCAGGTCCTAAATGAGCTTTTTTCTCTGTTCCCTCACCACAATCCAGATTCTTTTGGGGAGTTACCAGTACAGTAACCATACCAGGAAGTACTTAATTTATTAAGCTACTGCTTTTCTTAATCTCAGTGGAGATATTTACTGATAAACAGCTACCTACGCAGCATGTTCATGTCGTTCCTAAATGAGCTTTTATCTCTCTGCCCTCACCACAAATCAGATTCTTCTGAGGAGTTCCCAGTACATTATCCTTTCCCCTGTGTAATTACCTTAACAAGCTCCAGCTGTTTTTATTCTCAGAAGGTTTACTCCCTGATATACAGCTGCCTACCCCCTTCGTAAGTGCAGGTCCTAAATGAGCTTTTTTCTCTGTTCCCTCACCACAATCCAGATTCTTTTGGGGAGTTACCAGTACAGTAACCATACCAAGAAGTACTTAATTTATTAAGCTACTGCTTTTCTTAATCTCAGTGGAGATATTTACTGATAAACAGCTACATACGCAGCATGTTCATGTCGTTCCTAAATGAGCTTTTATCTCTCTGCCCTCACCACAAATCAGATTCTTCTGAGGAGTTCCCAGTACATTATCCTTTCCCCTGTGTAATTACCTTAACAAGCTCCAGCTGTTTTTATTCTCAGAAGGATTACTCCCTGATATACAGCTGCCTACCCCCTCGTAAGTGCAGGTCTTAAATGAGCTTTTTTCTCTGTTCCCTCACCACAATCCAGATTCTTTTGGGGAGTTACCAGTACAGTAACCATACCAGGAAGTACTTAATTTATTAAGCTACTGCTTTTCTTAATCTCAGTGGAGATATTTACTGATAAACAGCTACCTACGCAGCATGTTCATGTCGTTCCTAAATGAGCTTTTATCTCTCTGCCCTCACCACAAATCAGATTCTTCTGAGGAGTTCCCAGTACATTATCCTTTCCCCTGTGTAATTACCTTAACAAGTTCCAGCTGTTTTTATTCTCAGAAGGGTTACTCCCTGATATACAGCTGCCTACCCCCTTCATAAGTGCAGGTCTTAAATGAGCTTTTTTCTCTGTTCCCTCACCACAATCCAGATTCTTTTGGGGAGTTACCAGTACAGTAACCATACCAGGAAGTACTTAATTTATTAAGCTACTGCTTTTCTTAATCTCAGTGGAGATATTTACTGATAAACAGCTACCTACGCAGCATGTTCATGTCGTTCCTAAATGAGCTTTTATCTCTCTGCCCTCACCACAAATCAGATTCTTCTGAGGAGTTCCCAGTACATTATCCTTTCCCCTGTGTAATTACCTTAACAAGCTCCAGCTGTTTTTATTCTCAGAAGGTTTACTCCCTGATATACAGCTGCCTACCCCCTTCGTAAGTGCAGGTCCTAAATGAGCTTTTTTCTCTGTTCCCTCACCACAATCCAGATTCTTTTGGGGAGTTACCAGTACAGTAACCATACCAGGAAGTACTTAATTTATTAAGCTACTGCTTTTCTTAATCTCAGTGGAGATATTTACTGATAAACAGCTACCTACGCAGCATGTTCATGTCGTTCCTAAATGAGCTTTTATCTCTCTGCCCTCACCACAAATCAGATTCTTCTGAGGAGTTCCCAGTACATTATCCTTTCCCCTGTGTAATTACCTTAACAAGCTCCAGCTGTTTTTATTCTCAGAAGGTTTACTCCCTGATATACAGCTGCCTACCCCCTTCGTAAGTGCAGGTCCTAAATGAGCTTTTTTCTCTGTTCCCTCACCACAATCCAGATTCTTTTGGGGTGTTACCAGTACAGTAACCATACCAGGAAGTACTTAATTTATTAAGCTACTGCTTTTCTTAATCTCAGTGGAGATATTTACTGATGAACAGCTACCTACGCAGCATGTTCATGTCGTTCCTAAATGAGCTTTTATCTCTCTGCCCTCACCACAAATCAGATTCTTCTGAGCTGTTCCCAGTACATTATCCTTTCCCCTGTGTAATTACCTTAACAAGCTCCAGCTGTTTTTATTCACAGAAGGTTTACTCCCTGATATACAGCTGCCTACCCCCTTCGTAAGTGCAGGTCCTAAATGAGCTTTTTTCTCTGTTCCCTCACCACATTCCAGATTCTTTTGGGGAGTTACCAGTACATTAACCATACCAGGAAGTACTTAATTTATTAAGCTACTGCTTTTCTTAATCTCACTGGAGATATTTACTGATAAACAGCTACCTCCGCAGCATGTTCATGTCGTTCCTAAATTTGCTTTATCTCTCTGCCCTCACCACATATCAGTTTCTTCTGAGGAGTTCCCAGTACATTATCCTTTCCCCTGTGTAATTACCTTAACAAGCTCCAGCTGTTTTTATTATCAGAAGGTTTACTCCCTGATATACAGCTGCCTACCCCCTTCGTAAGTGCAGGTCCTAAATGAGCTTTATTCTCTGTTCCCTCACCACAGTCCAGATTCTTCTGGGGAGCTACCAGTACAGTAACCATACCAGGAAGTACTTAATTTATTAAGCTACTGCTTTTCTTAATCTCAGTGGAGATATTTACTGATAAACAGCTACCTACGCAGCATGTTCATGTCGTTCCTAAATGAGCTTTTACCTCTCTGCCCTCACCACAAATCAGATTCTTCTGAGGAGTTCCCAGTACATTATCCTTTCCCCTGTGTAATTACCTTAACAATCTCCAGCTGTTTTTATTCTCAGAAGGTTTACTCCCTGATATACAGCTGCCTACCCCCTTCGTAAGTGCAGGTCCTAAATGAGCTTTTTTCTCTGTTCCCTCACCACAATCCAGATTCTTTTGGGGAGTTACAAGTACAGTAACCATACCAGGAAGTACTTAATTTATTAAGCTACTGCTTTTCTTAATCTCAGTGGAGATATTTACTGATAAACAGCTACCTACGCAGCATGTTCAGGTCGTTCCTAAATGAGCTTTTATCTCTCTGCCCTCACCACAAATCAGATTCTTCTGAGGAGTTCCAGTACATTATCCTTTCCCCTATGTAATTACCTTAACAAGCTCCAGCTGTTTTTATTCTCAGAAGTTTACTCCCTGATATACAGCTGCCTACCCCCTTCGTAAGTGCAGGTCCTTAATGAGCTTTTTTCTCTGTTCCCTCACCACAATCCAGATTCTTTTGGGAGTTACCAGTACAGTAACCATACCAAGAAGTACTTAATTTATTAAGCTACTGCTTTTCTTAATCTCAGTGGAGATATTTACTGATAAACAGCTACATACGCAGCATGTTCATGTCGTTCCTAAATGAGCTTTTATCTCTCTGCCCTCACCACAAATCAGATTCTTCTGAGGAGTTCCCAGTACATTATCCTTTCCCCTGTGTAATTACCTTAACAAGCTCCAGCTGTTTTTATTCTCAGAAGGATTACTCCCTGATATACAGCTGCCTACCCCCTCGTAAGTGCAGGTCTTAAATGAGCTTTTTTCTCTGTTCCCTCACCACAATCCAGATTCTTTTGGGGAGTTACCAGTACAGTAACCATACCAGGAAGTACTTAATTTATTAAGCTACTGCTTTTCTTAATCTCAGTGGAGATATTTACTGATAAACAGCTACCTACGCAGCATGTTCATGTCGTTCCTAAATGAGCTTTTATCTCTCTGCCCTCACCACAAATCAGATTCTTCTGAGGAGTTCCCAGTACATTATCCTTTCCCCTGTGTAATTACCTTAACAAGTTCCAGCTGTTTTTATTCTCAGAAGGGTTACTCCCTGATATACAGCTGCCTACCCCCTTCATAAGTGCAGGTCTTAAATGAGCTTTTTTCTCTGTTCCCTCACCACAATCCAGATTCTTTTGGGGAGTTACCAGTACAGTAACCATACCAGGAAGTACTTAATTTATTAAGCTACTGCTTTTCTTAATCTCAAGTGGAGATATTTACTGATAAACAGCTACCTACGCAGCATGTTCATGTCGTTCCTAAATGAGCTTTTATCTCTCTGCCCTCACCACAAATCAGATTCTTCTGAGGAGTTCCCAGTACATTATCCTTTCCCCCTGTGTAATTACCTTAACAAGCTCCAGCTGTTTTTATTCTCAGAAGGTTTACTCCCTGATATACAGCTACCTACCCCCTTCGTAAGTGCAGGTCCTAAATGAGCTTTTTTCTCTGTTCCCTCACCACAATCCAGATTCTTTTGGGGAGTTACCAGTACAGTAACCATACCAGGAAGTACTTAATTTATTAAGCTACTGCTTTTCTTAATCTCAGTGGAGATATTTACTGATAAACAGCTACCTACGCAGCATGTTCATGTCGTTCCTAAATGAGCTTTTATCTCTCTGCCCTCACCACAAATCAGATTCTTCTGAGGAGTTCCCAGTATATTATCCTTTCCCCTGTGTAATTACCTTAACAAGCTCCAGCTGTTTTTATTCTCAGAAGGTTTACTCCCTGATATACAGCTGCCTACCCCCTTCGTAAGTGCAGGTCTTAAATGAGCTTTTTTCTCTGTTCCCTCACCACAATCCAGATTCTTTTGGGGAGTTACCAGTACAGTAACCATACCAGGAAGTACTTAATTTATTAAGCTACTGCTTTTCTTAATCTCAGTGGAGATATTTACTGATAAACAGCTACCTACGCAGCATGTTCATGTCGTTCCTAAATGAGCTTTTATCTCTCTGCCCTCACCACAAATCAGATTCTTCTGAGGAGTTCCCAGTACATTACCCTTTCCCCTGTGTAATTACCTTAACAAGCTCCAGCTGTTTTTATTCTCAGAAGGTTTACTCCCTGATATACAGCTGCCTACCCCCTTCGTAAGTGCAGGTCCTAAATGAGCTTTTTTCTCTGTTCCCTCACCACAATCCAGATTCTTTTGGGGAGTTACCAGTACAGTAACCATACCAGGAAGTACTTAATTTATTAAGCTACTGCTTTTCTTAATCTCAGTGGAGATATTTACTGATAAACAGCTACCTACGCAGCATGT